>NC_142935.1:50299073-50331573 GCF_046866305.1 Octopus bimaculoides | reverse complement strand
TGCCTTGTTTTATTTTTTTCCAGGTCTCTTTGGACTCTGTTCAATACCTTTGTCGTGCACCTTTTCGTGTTCAATGATATAAGCTTGAATCCAAGTTGCTGAGATGAATGGCGGAATTGCTAGACTGTTGAAAAGAATGCAAGGCAATATTTGTTCTGGGTCTTTGCGTTATGGGGTTTTGTGCTGCAGATGTAAGCCATGAACGAGTTTAACTCTAATAACTGGTCCTTGCGAATCATTAGAAGAATCCACACTGTTGCAAATATTCGGATCGAGATCTCTGACAGAGAGTCTGAAGTAATAACGGATCGTGGGTTACGCCTTCCTTTTACAAAATAAAAGATGCACAACACAACTTATTATACAAATGCCCTTGAGACGCCCACTTGCCTATTTGTATATGTTGTGTATGTTCAGAGTTCAGAAACAAGTAAACGTCCATATTACTGATATTATTTTACTTGTAAGAAAGTATTAAGTGCTACAAAAGTACGTAACTAAATACTACAAGGCCTTTTGCATAGTCCACTACAGATTAAATGAATTACGGACCTGCTTATGCAAATTGACACCAGTGTTATACGCATAGCAAACAAATAAACAATTATATACTTAGCGCACAGAGGAGAGGAAGATTATTCGATACAGAAGTCCGATCGACCGCTATCAGTTTGTACTAATCGCTGTCGAGAACTTACGTGCTCTCAGACCCTGCACTACTGATTTCCTCTGCAAAATCGAAATTACTATGACTCGTTCGAGATATAAGCCCCGCGAGGTGGGATAGATTTTGTAGCGAGTGGCAATGGCTATTTTCCGTGGCAATGCTTTTACGATCATGTCTGCGAGGCGCAGTTGAATACGCTATTTGATTTGTGGGGTACAACCTCTTACTCACTCACCTATCCATCTTCTTCTGCTTAATCCCCTCCTTTTTTACCCTTCTTTCCTTGCTATGGTAGTTCTGCTCATTCGGGTTCCATTTGATATGTTATACTTTTAATGTTGATCTTTTGTTTCACTGCTCCGAATGAAAATATTGCTGTTATATACACATGTCATATATATCATCATCATCATCATCATCCTCACAAATAGTGACTGAGAGTGCCGAAGCACCTATATTGCTAGAAATAAGAGTTGATATCTCTTAATGCTGTATGAATCGCACAGTAATCATATATATATAGATGTTTTTTGTATATAATATACATGTTATTATTATGGATGAAGGGATGATTATTGAATGGTTATTATTTTGATATTATGATATTTTTAAAATAGTTTTTCTATCTTTATATAATAAGTATTTCATATTAATTCATTTGGTACTTATTGTTGGTTGAGATATATATCTAATTATTGTTCTACTTACGATCTGACGAGTAGCTATATTTTTGAATAGAACTTATTTTCGATAATTTAATTGATTTTAATCGATTTAAATTTCTTTTCTATTTGAAAATTGGTTATGAAACACGTGTAATCTTTTTATTATATTTATCTTATGATATTTACTTTACTTTATATTATACTCATTTATTGTGCTTTTAATTATTAATTTTTCTATATGTGATAGTGGATTTTCATCGATGAGTTCTTGAAAATTGGTTATTTTCCCTAAAACTATATATATTTTATATATACTTTATCTATAAGGCTCAATTTAATTTTAATTTTTTATAAATTGATTTTAATTGAGTTTTTTACCTGTAATTTTGGATTTTGTCCCTAATAATATTATTATTATTATTATATATATATATATATATATATATATATATATATATATATATATATATATATATATATATATATATACAAACATATATACATTGACAGGGAAAATAACCACCCATGAGTGACTCTAGGATCACTGGACTAGACTAGTTTTGCCTATCAGTCGTTGGCTCGTCAGCTTATATACTTATTAGTATTTCGCTGTTAACCATAAGTTTATATAGTAAAAATGTATATACTGAGAGGCTGATTTTGCCAAACCAGCGAGTGATTGAGAAGTAACTTCTGACGAGCCTACAACTGATAGGCGAAACTAGTCTAGTCCAGTGATCCTAGAGGCCCTGTCAGTGTATGTATATTGTGAACCATATGCAGCCCGGATATTATCTACTCCATTCCTTAACTTATATATACATATATATATGCAGCTTGCATTCTACCCTCAGTTCTCCGATCGGCGAATCGTGCTATTCATGTCACAATTTTAATCGGTGCTGACAATTTTTCGTAATGACTACACAAGCATAGTTTTTGCGTAGCGTCTCATAAAACTAGTTCTCTATATGTACTATGCACCCGAGTGTGTTCGGTTTAGTTTTCGCTTACCAGATTCATACAGTTTATATCACGCGCTGCTTGATATCTATTTAACGTGAACAAATTAGGTCTTGAATTCCAGAGGTCTTCATCACGCGAATACACCAGCGATTCTGTTTTGTATTTACATCATGCTATGCACATACATACATACATACATACACAGACGCACACTGACACACACACATATATGTATACATGAATATATATATACGCACTCACACATACACACATTTATGGTCGGGGCTGTGTAGTAAGGCATTGCTTTCCCTCTATATTGTGTCATCTTATATAACGACTATACACGTGAATTTGTTCATTAGCCAATGCTCTTATTCTTTCTACGTATTCTCACCCATCTTTTTTCTCTGTCTGTCGTACACCCCATTTTCCACATTCTCTCTCTTTCTCTTCTCTCCCGTTGCTTCTTTTATTCTCTCTTTCTCTTGCTCATATTTTCTTAATTGGCTCTCCTGTGCTCTTCACTGATACTTACGGGCAACACCGTTTTCATCAACCTCATTATTGAGTAACATCATCACTAGCAATATTAATGGTTCATCACCACTACCACCACCACCATTGTCGCTATTAAAATCACCAGTTGCAGCAGCATCAGTATTAAAAGTACTATAAATAGAGGCATCTGCAGCAAACGGTTCTGCAAAAGCCTTAACGTCATCACAGATATTTTCATCCTCATTCCTATTACTATCATCACAAACCTTGTATCCATCACATGAATCACCATTTTGTTTACAAGTATCACCAACATGAATCTCATCAATATTATCTCTAATATTGTTATCATATTTACTTATTACTAACGTCATCATCGTCATCGTCATCATCGTCGTCATCATCATCGCCATCGTCAACATCATCATCATCGTCATCATCATCATCATTGTCATCATCTTTATTATCAACAGTTTTTAACTTATTCTCTATTGATATTGTAGTCATCATATTCATTGCCACCATTTCCTTGACCAATAATTCTCTCTCTCTCTCTCTCTCTCTCTCTCTCTCTCTTTCTATCTCCCTCTCTATTTCCCTCATTATAATCTCTACAAGAGAATAATTATTAGCCATGACACTACAGCTCTTACAAATCCCTTCCGAAGAATCTGCCAGGAAGTACTTCACCGCAAACAATACCGCACAAACTTTTCTCCCGGGTTAGATGTTACTTGATCTCCACTAATCACTAACTCTCTATAAAGCTTTACTAAGCTGCCTGGACTAGTTCTTAGACTTTTGGGCACTAAAGTTTCTTGAACTTCTCTAGTAACACACTTTGGACGACACAGATACCATTATAAGCGATTTTAATCTTTGTAAGCCAATCAATAAGGTTAAAAAGTACGTATGTGATATAGAGCAAGGAATATATATTGATTAAAAGGATCATGTAACAAACTGCTCGATGAAAATAAAAAAATAATGTGAAAATGTTAGAGCAAGCTTTTAGATTCAGTTGTTGATATAAGTACACAGAAGTTCAAATTATTCTCAGTGGAGGAAATGAATAAAAATCCGTACTCAAGAATAAATTTGTGCTGTTTGGAATAAAAAAAAAATTACTGGGTTAATCAAAATATTTGAAAACTACCTCTCCAAATGTATTGATTCTAAGAGACGAAATCGTTATTCTATTGTTAGTGGAGGTGTTGGTGGTGGTTTTGGTGGTAGTGTTGGTATTGGTGTTGGTGGTGGTTGTTGTAGTCCTGTTGATGGTAAGTGTGGTGGTGGTGGTGGTGGTGGTTAGGGGACAGCGCTGATAGAGTAGGTCTCTGATGAAACTTATTCTAGATACAACCATTCTGCGTTTCGTACTCATCCAGTACATTTTCCTATATGTCCTTCCTTTTTTAAAGGAAATTTGTTCACTTTACGTAAGACTTCGTGCAACTTCAGAAATGTTTCCTTGCTGTTTTTGTAAAACCAGAAACGATTAAACTTAGTACACTGCACACTCCGTGTCACACATATACACGTAAGTGTTTTGGTGTGTATGGTAAAACATATACGTATTTATAACATATTAACACACATAAACTCAGTTATCCAACATTTACGACTTCATAATTTTGAAACAAACGGAATATTAGCACATTATATTATAATTTTCCTTGCTTTCCTGCACACACTCATAAATATTTCAAAATAATTAATTAATCAAAACCGATCAAAAATCTAATCAAATTATAACGTTTTGGTGAGAAACACGTTTGTATAGTATGTTGAATGTTTTATTTTCAAACAAGTTGAGATTTAGATGAGCTTTTACCATCATATCACTTCATAGAAATATTGCTTGGTAAATGATGGCCAAACCTTTTGTTTAAATCCTAACTACTATGAGATGCATACTGATGGCGTTGATAAATATTTGCTTTTCCTTGAGGCACTTCCACTGATTAACTCAACAAATTCAAAGTAATAGGGTGCATGTAATACGTCACACAATAATTCTGTCACAGTGACACCATGTGTTGTCTGTAGTATAATAAGAGGTACATGTTGTACTTACAATACTTTTGAGTAAGGGTGCAGTTATTTTTACGTCTTTTCAGTTCTTCCCGTGCAAATAGACATTTTTTAGTATTATCTGAACATGTGAGGCACCCGTACATATGGAGAAAAATTGCCACTAAGTATTTTACGACTAGTTTTGCAACTGAGATATTGTCTGCCTAACAAATGAATAGATTTAAGAAGCTGAGATGTTACCCTCCAAAAGAATCATTGATTGATAAAACTCACCGGCACTTCTGAAGGAATAAAAAAATTACCAATACGACAGAAGTTTTAGAGTCGACATATTTCTAGGATTTAAAATCTTCTAGCTTTACAAGAAAAGATAACAGTTCGTTACATAAAAATTAACTGTTACACAAACTCAGAGGAAGGCAGAGAAAGATAGATAGGGAAAGAGAGAAAGAAAGTGAGATAAAGAAAAAGTGATAGAAAAAGAGTACTACAGGATTTTGTCATATTTTCGAAAATCACAAAATATCGTACTTCAATGAAATTCTAAACACCTCGATATTTATGAAAATAAAATTCTTATTGTAAAAGTAATGCCTTTCTTCGGTTTTATCTTTTTAGATGGGGTTTCTTTTTATTTGCTCACATAACTACATATTTTTGCTCCAAAGTATCTGCAATAGAGTTTTGTGAGGTATCTGTCTAAGAAACAAATTCAATGTTTTCATCAAGGGATAGAAGAGGTGGATTTTAAATTTCCTTTTCATTTCCAAGCATGTTCTGCAAAGTTTTAGTATCAGGGAAATATCTGATTTTCAAAGATGGCCCTTAGAGGGAAGAATTTCATCAGAAATCTTATTTATTCGTTTGGAGTTTTAATTCAAGCGATTTGAGTAGAAAAATGAAAACATCCAGTACGATAAGGTACCAGCATTTCCTTCAACAGTTTCCGCCTTTATCAATGAAATGAAGATGTCCCGGGGAAAAAATACATCCAACAATAAATTCTATACTATCGATATACTATTCTTGCTATCTTTTCACTTGAAACTAGATTCATTATCAGCATCTGAGAGATGTTTGAGATTCCAAACATGTTCCTCTTTAATCATACCACCACTATCTATGATGTAAGAATTTCTCTCTCAAATCTGTATGAAAATTTTTCTCTAGAAGTTAGGAGTGAGAATTCTCTCTAAAATATTCACTGCTACGCTGAAAGCAAATCCTATTTGCGATTCAAAAAGGAATACTTGCGAATTAATAGCATTTCCTTGATAGCTTCAAACGTCGTAGAGAAATAATCTTCATCCGGAATAGAAATCTCGCAGCAAAAGCGATAAATATAGCGTTATGAAATGTTCCTACATCCCTGAACCGTTGATTTTAATTGTTAATTTCAACTAATGGCAAGACATAATGAAATATTTCAGCACAAACTTGCTTTGGGTGTCGTTAAGGACGTGATCTCAGGGTTAGCGACCTTTAATTGGGTGACAGCCACCAATAATCAACAAGTTATTACGTAAAGACGCAAACGTTGGATACTGAGGATGATGCAATTGACTTACCCCCTCTCCCTAAATCGTTGGCCTTGTAACAAAATTTGAAACCAATATGTCTTATCATTGTGGTACTGTACTTTTTTGGCTTGTATTCTGTTGGAATAGTTATTGCTTAGTCCTGCGTCAAACTCCGTAAGACAACATGCCTTTTATGAAGAGCATCCAGGCCGTAATCATCCTCTATTTCTGTATGTGTTGAACGACATTATAATCTTTATTTTCTTTCTTCATCAAACATAAATAGACCGTAACTGTTTAGCTGGCATCTCTGGCAGGCTTTCACTAGTATGGCCAGTAAACGTATAGTTACGTAATCATTTACTTTCTTTGTACATATTGTAGAATATCTGTGTAAGCTCAGGTGTTCCTCGAAATAGAATACGTTGACAAAATATTTATGCAAATATCTGTATGATGATCGAGTGACGTAAAAGGTGGAGACTTTCAGATGATGAATTTTAAGTATAGATGATATAGACATATTTATATTAATAGGACGAACTTACGTAGTAACAAAGCATTTCAACACAAATCTAAGTTCTGGTTTTATTGTACGTCCTTTGTGAAATATGATATATATATATATATGTATATATATATAAATACACGCACGCACACGTATATATTTATATGTATATCGATATATATATATATATATATAAATTCAAAAGGGGATACAACTATTTTACAATAATTTTATCAAGAAGCCAGTGTGTAAAAAAATTCATAAGGGAAATTTCCATTCCCAAGAATATAATTATTCGTTTATGCATATCTATATTTATGCATATATACACATATATAGACATGTGAGTCTGTATATCTTTCGGTTTATCTACATATATGTATGTGTGTGTGTGTGTGTGTGTGTGTGTGAGAGAGTGCGTTCATCCGTACATACATGAACAATCACATGTATCTACGCATACATATTGATTGATTTGTCTAATAAGATGATATTCGTTTATATGGAAGGTAACGGAGATATAAAGATTGATGGGCTGATATTGAGATAGATAGACATTTAATTAATAATAATAATAATAATAATAATAATAATAATAATAATAATAATAATAATAATAATAATAATAATACGGAAGATGATGAAGACGACAGTAATGATGATGCTGCTGCTGCTGCTGATGATGATGATGATAGGCGATGACGACGACGACGATGATGAGAAAGATGATAAAAGTAAAATTAAGAGCAACAATAGCAATAATAATAATGTTGCTGTTGCTGATGATGATGATAATGATGATGATGATGACGATAATAATAATAATAATAATAATAATAATAATAATAATAATAATAATAATAATAATAATAATAAAGATTTGTAATTCAATAGCAACCAGTAACTTTCTATTAGAAAAATAATATTTCAGTTATTTATAGAATGATCAGTAAAGCTGTATATTTCACACTCACACACGTCTTATGTAATATGCTACCTACATTGTATACATGGATAGATATACGCATAAGTACATACATACACGCATCCATATATACAGACAATAGCTTCAGAGTATTGTTGTGCATTAACATGAACGTTCAAAAGTTCATAATTGTATTTGCACACACAAACACAGACACACACATACACAGATGCACATACTATTTAATTTGATACGAAATTTCCAATCCACTCTTAATTCAATTCAGAAAGGATTGTTGCTCCTGTGATAGTTGCCCGCCAGAGGCACTCCGGATGTGTGTGTTTGTGTGCGTGTGTGTGTGTGTGTGTGTGTGTGTGTGTGTGTGTGTGTGTGTGTGTATGCATGTGAGTGTATATATATATATAGAGAGAGAGAGAGAGAGGGGGCGGGGAGAGAGACGCAATTATGCAGATAAACAAATTAAATACACCAAATATATTGAATATAGCAAATACATTAGTTTGAAATATGTAAACATGCAAGACGAGAGAAAGCAAAATGTGTAAGCTTTCAGATGACGAATTGTAAGTATAAATATATAGATATTTATATTAATCAGACATATATAAACAGGTTCAACTTACGTAGAGTACAAACGACAGAGAAAATGAATGGGGCGGTTGAAAGGTGTTATAAGTCCAACGGCTGTTTCTGAGTGCTCGGTGATCCACAATAGTGGTGATAGATTTAGTTCATATTAGTATGCGGCCGTATGAATGCAATTAATATTGGATAAGACAAGCCTCGTTATCAGGGTAGAGTAGATCTTACATTTCAGTTCTTAATGCAGAGAAGTTGAAAGGTGTACATGTATATATATATATATATATATATATATATATATATATATATATATATATAGATATATATATATATATATATATATATATATATATATATATATATATATATATATATATATATATATATATATATATATACATATATATATAGGGCAAACACGAAAATGGAGAGGATATAAAATCGACAAACATCAGCCAGTAAACATTGCATTATATCTATTTATTAAATGATAACAAACATATGTTTAAGTCGTACAAGAAAACGAATGGGATCAGCCAATAAATACGTAAACAGGTGAATATATATATATATATATATATATATATATATATATATATATATATATATATATATATATATATATATATATATATAGAGAGAGAGAGAGAGAGAGAGAGAGAGAGAGAGATGAAAGAATAATAGTAGATGAGCGTACATGTACAAATCCCTTGCGGCCGTTTCTACCATAAGGCCTCAGAATCTTCCAAGTCACCCTCATCACGTCAGTGATATACAGGGATGAACATACACAGGACAGAGATTGGATAGTGGTTAAGCCTCAAGGCTTATTAAGAGAGTACAAATGTTAGGAAACTAACACTTGGCGAATTCAGTTAGAATAATAGAGTAGGGTAAATAAGATAAAGATAGAGTAAAATAGGTAAAAATTTAAAAAATAATGTAATCTAATAGACATGTTAAGGAAAAGTAAGAACTGCATTTTAAGGTGTTATTATAATAACACTTTAAAATGAAGTTCTTAATTTTCCTTACCATGTCTATTAGATTGCATTACTTACCTTTATTTTAATCTCTTTTACTCTATCTTATCTTATACCACTCTATTATTCTAACTGAATTTCCCACATGTTAGTTTCCTAACATTTGTACTCTTAAGAAGCCTTGAGGTTCAACCATAATCCAATCTTAACCATTATCCAATGTTTGTTCATCCCTGTATATCGCTGACGTGATGAGGAAGACTTGGAAGATTCTGAGGCCTCATGGTAGAAACGGCCAGAAAAGGTTTGTATCTCTACACTCATCTATTATTGTTCATTTATCTATCGATATATATATATATATGTATGTGTGTGTGTGTGTATGTGTGTGTGTGTGTGTGTGTGTGTGTGTGTGTGTGTGTGTGTGTGTGTTTATGTATTTATTAGCTGATCTCATTCGTTTACTTGTACCACTTAAACGCATGTTTGTTATCATTTAATAAATAGATATAATGGAATATTTACTGGCTGATGTATGCCGATTTAATATCCTCTCCATTTTCCTATTTGCCTTGGGTAAATTTCCAATTTATCCCCACCCATACCTAGTATTCAATTGCTATATTGCCATGGAATTGTTAAAAATACGTAGGTACACATCCAGTAGTGTACTAGACATTTAATATCCCTTAGATGGTTTATTTACCTCTAACTCATACAGACATATATATATATATATATATATGTATATATATATATATATATGTGTGTGTGTGTGTGTGTGTGTGTGTGTGTGTAATTATATACTAGCAATGCATCACGGTGTTGCCTGAGTATGACTTATTAACACGTATTATTTGCTCCTTTCTTATGGGCAGAATCGGCACAGCTGGCATATTGTTAATGGAATAATGGAAGTTATTTTTGTTTAATAGTGAAGAGCGAGGGTACAATTTCCATGGATTTGCCTGAAAGTGCTTTCTGTTCTTAAGACGGATCAGAAACTATGTGTTTGTTCATCGTATAAAAGGGGTTAATACGATTTTGTCCAGAAATCACGTTTTCAAAATTGTAATTTTCCCCGTCCTCACCACAATTTCTTAATTCTTTGGTTGCGGCTTATTTTAATATAATATTTATATGTACATTTTCATAAATGTTTGTCTGAGTACAATTCTACACATGTTTGAAATATGGGATGAAAGTGATACATTAAAAGCAAATCAAAATATTGTCTGAATGTGACCTCAAAATTGTGCAACCCAACCTAGTTGCTGATGTCATTTTAGTTGCAAAAAAAGAGTTGTGTGAAAAACATAGTTTATTTGGTAGATCGATAATAAGCAGCTTCCTTTATTATCATACACATGTGACTAATTCGGACAAAGATGTCTTTCATTATTCTCACATTGTTACTCTCGTAATGCAACACTTTCTAAATTTGGTTCAAATTGTAAGTGTGAAACTATATTCATTTTATAATGAAATCTGGTCGTTGTAGAGAAGTGTATTTGAAATAACTGTAGCTGGTTATTGAGGTAACGTACAAAATATTTAAATGAAAATAAAGTTTATTTGACATATGTAATTGATTTAATTGTTCTGAAAGGCGGCGAGTCGACAGAATCATTAGCATGCCGGGCAAAATGCTTCAGCGGTATTTCGCCTGCCTTTGTGTTCTGACTAAAAATGCTGCCGGGGTCAACTTTGCCTTTCGTCCTTTCGAAGCCGATAAATTAAGTACCAGTAAGACAGTGGTGTCCATGTAATTGACTGGTCCCCTCCCCCGAAATTTAAGGCCTTGTGCTTATAGTAGAAAGGATTTGATTGTTCTGGCCTTGACATCAGTTGGTTAGAATAGAAGTCATTTAACGACACCCTTTTGTTTGTAATTGGCTACCTTGTTGCAGAATCAAAAGATCATTGAAATAATACCCATCTTGTCCATTCCACAGAATAGGATTATACTCGAGAGCATCATAAGCGGGATGAGAGTGTGAAACACGTTGAGTTTGTTATCTTGAACACGAATGAGAATATCATGATTTGCAATGGGATCACCAACAATAAGGATGACTACTTCATTAGATGTGGGCTCATTAAAACAGCGTAAAGTGTTCTTTACCATAGTTTACTATAGACATAACGAACGCAGAAACACACACACACACACACACACACACACACACACACACACACACACGCACACACAACATTGATAATACTGAAAACAGCAAAATGTATACATGCAAAGTTCAAGCGAAATGAAATGTAGTCAATATAGGTGCAAAACACATTCTGTAGCATAGTTATGCCATAAAACAATGGAAGTCACCAATTTAGCAAACGTTAGTATGTGTCGCCAGTATAAGACAGTGCAGAAAGCTAACATATATTTGGAACATGTACTAACTGTTATAAAATTCGCGATTGAGATAGATAGATAGATAGATAGATTAGTATAAGAAAAGGAAAGTTCTTTCTACAGTATTATATATTTAAAAAAAATTAATGGAAATGGCTTTTTTAGATGATATTTATTTTAATAATAAAGTTTACAAAGAGGTACTCTTTGTAAACATTCTCTCACACACATTCAGACACGCGCACACACACACAAAAAACACTCACACACATTCACGCACCCGGAATGCCTCTGGTTCTCGGCTGTCATACGAGCCAGAATCCCTTGTAGATTCAACTAAGGCTGGGTTTGAAATTTCATTTCAAATTATATGAGTATATAAGTATATGAGTGTTATGTGTATGAATGTGTACGTGTCTGTGTGTGTCTGTGAGAATGTGTGTGTCTGTGAGAATGTGTGTGTCTGTGAGAATGTGTGTGTCCGTGAGAATGTGTGTGTCTGTGAGAATGCATATGTATGTCCCTACTTCTCATACAACTGTCTCTACTATCATTTAGTCTCATACAATCTATGTTCTTTGCTGATTCTTACCAATTTTTCACTCCCTGTTTCTGAAAGCTGCAGTACATTAGGAAGTAAGTTCGGGTGGAAAGTAAGTAAATTTATGATCAAAACACTTACAATATACTGGAGTTGCTTTCAGTTGTATTTAATAAGAACATTCGTAAAGTACGTTGCAACCATGATCTTTCCAGTGTTTTGTATATTATGAACTACATTTTTTATGTAGCTTATGTGTCTTTCCTTTATAACATTGCAGAGGGTATGATTTGAAGTAGATTTTGTCTTGTCTTTCAAGTAGTTCCACAGACTGTGCAGAAGATGACTAATATATCTGCTAATGTGTTCATGCGAATACCTGTTTGTGTATGATGTATATGATGGTATTACTGAATATGTGAATATTGGTGTTACTTTACGTCTATCTATCTATCGATCTGTGGAGGCGCAATGGCCCAGTGGTTAGTGCAGCGGACTCGCGGTCATAGGATCGCGGTTTCGATTCCCAGATCAGGCGTTGTGAGTGTTTATTGAGCGAAAACACCTAAAGCTCCACGAGGCTCCAGCAGGCGATGGTGGCGAACCCTGTTGTACTCTTTCACCACAACTTTCTCTCTCTTACTTCCTGTTTCTCTGTTTCTGTTGTGCCTGTAATTCAAAAGGTCAGCCTTGTCACGCTGAATATCACCGAGAACTACGTTAAGGGTGCACCTGTCTGAAGCGCTCAAGCCACTTGCACGTTAATTTCACGAGCAGGCTGTTCCGTTGATCGGATCAACTGGAACCCTCGACGTCGTAAGCGACGGAGTGCCAACAACAACATCTATCTATCTATCTATCTATCTATCTATCTATCTATCTATCTATCTATCTATCTATCTATAGTGATATATATATATATATATATATATATATATATATATATACATACTCTTTGATCTTATTCTTTCACTTGTTTCAGTCATTTAACTGCGGCCATGCTGGAGCCCCACTTTTAGTCGAACTAATCGACCTCAAAACTTATTGGTTGTAAACTTAGTACTTATTCTATCAGTCTCTTTTGCCGAACCGTCCAAGTTACGCGGACGTAAATATACCAACATCGGTTGTCAAGCGATGGTGAGGGGAACAAACACAGATATACAAATATATATATATATATATATATATATATATATACATGTGTGTGTGTGTGTGCATGTACACACAGAGTCATACACACATACACACACACACATTTATATGCATTTCAATATTCTACTGTTAGCTTTCAAGGAGATTTGGTTGCTTTTGTTATAACGTCTAGCAACAGTATTTAGATTATATCATTGAGGTAAGCACAGGTTAGCTCTGATAGAGCAGAATTTTTGTGAAAATGGGTTCCAGGGGTAACCTTTCTTTTTTTCTCTTCTCAAAATCAAGGACTACATTGCAAAATCTCCCCTTCCTTGTTTTTAAAGTTAGGATATGAGATTTGGAAAGAAGTATGGATGTGCTTCTAACACGAGCAGACCAATGACGAAAGTCTTTTCCTATGATCATATCGAAGACTACGTTCTTTTATATATTGATCCATTGTTTTAGATGTTAATGTACTATTTGAAGTTACGTTATTTCTAACATAATGTCGTATTGCGTAGAAGCTTATTGAGTTACTGCTTAACATCTTTTTTGTATATTAGATATGATCAAGTACAACTATAAAAAAATGATGCTCCAACCGTGCCAAACATGTCGTTTTATGTCAACAACAATATTATTCGACGTATCCTTCTGCATTTAATTTAATTTAGCGAGCAAGTATCGAGTAAAATTTTATTGCTTGCTCTAGCAGATCAAGTGATTGCATAAAAGTTTTCCAGTAATAGGTTTGTACAAACAGTTGTGTGAGTGTATACATTAGAGAGTGCGTTTGATATACTGATAGTTCTGTGAGTTATTTGTAGGAAAGTTAGCGGATACGATTTTCAGACCTATGTAGGGACTCCATTCATTGGTTGGCATGTAAGCACGTATATATATATATATATATATATATATATATATATATATATATATATATATATATATATATATATATATATATATATATATATATATATAAAAGAATGAGATAAAGAGACCAATGGCATAAGTAAATTTATATTTTGTGTAGAATGTCTTACAGGTGTTTCAGGGAAAATTCAATGTATCCCTTCATCGGCGGTAATAGTAGAAGATAGAGATTATTACATCTGTATGAGGAGATTTGCAGTAAGAAATGAGAGGGATACGGAGAAGAAAAAAACAAAGAAGAAAAAGCACTTGGAGTATAGTTCCATTCCAACAGTAAACATCCATGTATAGAATCCGTGTGAGTATTTTCTAGTGATAATTATAGCTGCATTGGAGGATATATATCATTTCGTAACCCGTTTACTCTGTGCGTTGTTTACTTAAAGGACATTGTGAGACAGACTATTTACTAATGTAACAGTGGTTTATCTCATAAAGTATCACTGGAAAAATGTAGAAAAAAATAGAGAATTGTCACGTATAGAATGGTTGAGCTTCACCTATAGTGAAATGGGAGGGAATGTAGAAGCAATTAACATCTTTGAAACCAGTTGAACCTCACAGAATATCTTTTCTATAACCGTGCCAAAACGCCAAGCCAATAATACACAGAATCTATGATGGTTGTGTTTTTCCGTGTTTTAATAATGTTTTCTGATTTGTTGTATATGTTTTTGATATGTGTATACGCACACAAAACACACGCACACACTTTTAATTTATTCTTCAATTTAATTGTTTAATTTATTAATTAATAACCATCTTGGTTTTACTCTTAGTTAAAAATGTAGAAAAGACTGAAACCGGTACTAACTGTTACAAAATGTATTTCATGATAAAATTATTTTAGCATTTTCTACCTTGTCTTATTTTCCTTATACATATCAAATTTGCCGTTACTTTTCAACATTCTACATATACAAGCATATACTTACATGTATATATATATATATATATATATATATAAATATGTATGTATGTATGTGTGTGTGCATGTATATGCATATATACATATATATATATATATATATATATATATATATATATATATATATATATATATATATATGTGTGTGTGTGTGTGTGTGTGTGTGTGTGTGTGTGTGTGTGTGTTAAAAAAGCATAAAAATGTGAGTACACATATACATGTATTGAAGCGTGTATGTGGTGTGAATCTACCTTTGTGCGCAGAAGAGTACTCCAATGTGGAAGTTTCAATATAATATAAGTGAATTTCTGCTTGTGCGTGAAGGAATACTAGTGAACAAATTATCTATGTATGTATGTATGTACGTATGTATATATACATATATACACACCTATATATATATATACATATATACACAAATATATATACGTATACACACATATATAGAGACATATACATGTATACATATATACATACATATATATTTATATATATGTCTCTGTGTGTGTGTACATGTGTGTATACGAAGAGGATACATATATCCATGATTCCGCTTATTGTTTTGCATTCTACGTGTGCTTGTATTTGTGTAAGCGTGTACATGATTATAACAACGAACACTATACGTCGATTTGCCTGTGCGTCTTTGTGATCGTACACATTCGCAAGTGAGCGGTGCATATATAAGGATGTACGTTTGCTCTTGTGAATTTGTGTATATGTGAGTGTTAGTGATAAAGTATACTTATAAGCGCGTATATGCATAAGTATGAGAACGAATATGTGTGTCATTCTTGCCTTGTGTCTTTTGTTTTAAACTTCTGGTAAGCAATTTTACTGAAGAGAAAATTATTTATCGGCTGGTGGTAAAATAGCTGCGGCGCTGGCGATGGCTTTAGATGTAGTTGTTTTTGCAGTGGCTGTTGTTGTGATTTTATTGTTAAAGCGTTGCAGTAGATTCGTTATTGTTGTTGTAAAGATAGCTGTGGTAGTTGCTGTTGTTGTCGTGGTGAATGCTGTCAATGTTATTACTAGTAGTAGTAGAGGTAGTAGTAGTTATTGCGACTTGCATCGGTTGTTGTATTCGTTGTCATTGATGGTACTATAGAGACTAATTGTGGTGCGGTTTAGGGGGGCGTTGGTGACAGATTTAAATTAGCATATATATTAGTTCATTAAGACAGGTAGAGACGGGAGGAATGGTTTTTGGTGACATTTCATCAATAAAACGTGTTCCTGTCTGTGTCCAACAATTTCAAAGTATGTATATATATATATATATATATATATATATATATATATATATATATATATATATATATATATATATATATATGTTTGTGTGTATGTGTGTGTGTATGTAAGTGAATTTATGTGTATATACCTATGCATATAAATAAATGTGTATATATATACTTACACACACACACACACACACACACATATATATATATATATATATATATATATATATATATATATATATATATATATATATACACATATACATATACGCCTTTCTATCTTAATCTATCTTTTTATCTCTCTCTCTCCCTACTGAATGTGTGCATGTTTGAATGTATGTATATATATATATATATATATCTATGCTTATGTATATACATACACACATATATAAATATATATTCATACATATATACATATATAAATATGTATGTTTATATATATATATACCCCAACGATATTTATTTAGTTTTCTTTTGCTGTGCAATAAATCAATAGAGATAATGATTTCTCCCTTTATTGAATGTTATTGTGTGCAAGGGAGGGGCTGAAGTAGAGTAGTCTGGTCTGGTCTAGTTCATTGTCCGTATGGAGGTTAGATATATAAACAATATTGCCGTTATTTAAATCACTTACGTTCAATGATGCAGACATGTCTTCGAGATAGTTTATACACACGTGTGGACACACACTCACACAATCACATACATATACAAACACACTTACATACATATACACACTCGCACCCATAATAAAACTAATAAACTCACAAACTCATATGCATATGTATATATGTATATACCTTTCTACACACAAACAGGTACAGATATAGAACTTACCTACGGATTAATGTATATGTGTATATATAATTATAGAAGCATACACACACACACACATATACTTTCACACACGTAATTTGAGAAAGAAAAGCAAAGAAGCACATGATACACATAGAGAGATATTTGTGTGTGTCTGTGTATGTATGTATATATATATATATATATATGTATATATATATATATATACATATATATATATATATATATATATATATATATATATATATATATATATATATATACACTCACGCACACATATTCACACACGTATATATAATATATATGCATATATATATATATATATATATATATATATATATATATATATATATATATATATATATATATATATATATATATATATATATATATATATATATATATATATATCTGAGAAGGTGGAAGTACGTTTCTGTGTATGTAACGATTCATAGATAGAAACGTATATGCATACTTAAAATCTTAAATATATATACATACATTCATATATATTCAATAGGTATTTGACAAATGTGTCTAGCGACATTGACAGCATAATACAGTAATTAAACTCCACTGCAGGACACATGTTGCATTCTCCAATACGTTTCATTGAATCTGCATTGGAATTTGAATATTGAATAAAAAAATAAAAAAAAGAATTTTTTTTTTCTTCATAGCTTCATTGTTGTTGTGATTTTAAATTATAACCTGAATTTTGTCTTGGTATTGTTAATGTTGAAACTGTTTATCGCTGATGTAGTCTTCATCCTTTTCGTTGTTGCTGTTGTTGATCTTAATGGTGTTGGTGTTGGATGATAAGGATGATGGTGATGATGACGATGATGCTGATAATTGTAATTGTTGCGGTTGTTGTTGTTGTTGTGGTGGTGGTATTTGTGGTGGTGGCGGTGGTGATAGTATTGATTTATTTTTAATGCTCCTGCTTTTGTTGCTCGTGTTGTTACTTTTCTCGTTGCTGTTGTTGTTGTTTATTAATCTCCAATGAAATTGTTTTTCAATATTTATATATATATTTTCCAAATAAAGTATATAGAATATGAATTTGCGTGTGTATATGCGTGACAGCCTGCGCGTGTGTGCGTGTGTAAGTGCATGAATGACAGTGTGTGTATAAGATACATTACGTATTCATAAACTACGCATATTTTGTTCATATGATGATATTACCATTAAAATCGCATAGAAAGATATTGATGACAAAATATATACAGATAGTAGTAGTAGTAGTAGTAGTAGTAGTAGTAGTAGTAGTAGTAGTAGTAGTAGTAGTAGTAGTAGTAGTAGTAGCAGCAGCAGCAGCAACATCAGTCGTAGTAGTAGCAGAAGTAACAGCAGCAGCAGCAACAGCAATCTTAGTAGCAATACCAATACTATTACTTGTACAAATACAATAACAAAAACTAATGATGTGGAGTTCTAGAGCGAGGCAAGTCGTAATATGAGCACAAGCTATAGACTAGTGGCAGAGTCGGAGACCTGCAAAATTCTGTGGAATTTCTGATTTCAAACAGACAAAATGCTTGAGGACAATAAGCTGGAGCTAGTGGTGGTGGGCAAAGGGAACCACATGTCCTCTATAATTGATGTTGCGTACCCCTTTGGTACACGAATAATCAAGAAGGAAGACGGGACATATACATCCCTCTTGAATACGAAATATCTTGAGTGTGAAAAAATGAAAAAGATAAAGACAGTACAAATTTATGTTGGGTTCCTGGGGACAATATCAGGAGTCATCAAGACGAATTTAATGTAATTGAGTGTAGAATATACAGTAGAACTGTTATTAAAAGGTCTGTCTGCTTGACAATATCAGAATAATCTGGAAAGTATTAGATAGTTGAAAAGAGCAGAAAGCATAATGCCGTAGATTGTAAATAGCAAGACAGCTACGCATGCAAGACTCCCGAATCTTCAACAAAACCTGAGTTGAAATAATAATAATAATAATAATAATAATAATAATAATAATAATAATAATAATAATAATAATAATAATAATAATAATAATAATAATTTCTTTTATTGGCCACAAGGGCCCGAGACATGGAAGATAATATCGAAGGACGAGTTACAGCACGAAATGAACTACAAAAACATGTAGGATTAACATCGATCAAGAAGAGACACTATCACATTAAAGGATATAACAGAGGATATATAATAGAAAGTTGAGAAATAAACAATAAGCAAATAAATAGAAACCCCAGTAGCGGGGCAGTTCACTTAGTGCAATCCGGGGGTAAAACCTACACAAAAATCCTGTATTATTCTGCCGTCTCCAAAGCATGGGAAAGTTCCCTCTTCCAGTTTGTTTCTTCCTGTTTAGAAAAGCATATTCAGAGTACATCCATTCAGTCTCACGAGTTTTGCCACTGTCAGCCACTTTTTGATAAAGATACTAGAATGCAACACCCGCCTCTCTACCCTCTTCAAATGATATGTGAAGAAACTGATAGCTGAATTCGTCTTACACGTGACAACAGCTGCTCCACACAATCCCACAATTCTCTAATGCACGGACACTGAGGTATTCCTGCAGGAGAGATTCATTCCCCTGCAAGCATTTCTTTCGGATATGTATCCTCGTTACTGTATTCGTAAATAGCATTCCTGTTGATACTGTTGTAGCAGTCAGCACTTTTGTTGATGCCGATACTGCTGCTGATAGTTATAATATTATCATTGTTGTTGTTGCTGCTGGTTTCGTTACTACTATTATTGTTGTTGGTGTTGTTCTTGCTGATGTCGTTATTGTTATAGTTGATGTTAGTGGTGATGGCAGTGGTGGTGTTATTGTCTGTAGGTTGTTTTCAAAAGTCAAAGGGAGTGGCGACCGATACACTAGGTTGACTACAGTGCCTCAAGTCGATTGAACAGAAGGAAGCAAATACATTTTCCCCTACACCCATTCCTCATTTTAGACAAGTGCTAGTCATGTTGTGAAAAAGGATAGATTGAAAATTATGTCTGAGAGAGTTTGAAATGGGGTGAAACTCTTTCAGAAGATATTTGGATACATCCGATTACAATTTCAGCGACCGAAAATGGCAAATGACATGCAAAATTAGTGAAAACTCACGAGCGGTGATTCTAGCGTGGATTCCACATGTGAAGCCATAATAATATCAAAAACAACAACAATAATAATAGATGCAGTACCAGACAGTGGTTCTCATGGCTTCTGATATTAATTGATTGGAAGTGTTATCATGTACATTGTTTTATCTTCATATAAAAGTTGGGCTACAGCAAATATTCTGCTCAATAGCACAGATTTGCTTGTCAGTTATTTGATCTTAAAGCAGTTGAACATGTCCCTTGGTGGCTGACAATATGTGCATCTCTAATCAAGAGCAGAAGTAATGGGGAAGCATCATAGCCATTTGTTGAGAGGAATTCTTTGGAGTTTGAATAATTCACCTTTGGAAACATGAGAGTTTCGTTCAACATACTTAAACGCCATTTATTCAAGGACGATTTGAGCGGGATGGGCTACTCGACCTGAAGAAAATTCTAACTGGACCCCACCTGCGAGGTCATGCGCTGTTTATCTTGATATGAGATCATCATGTCTCGCACATATGGTAAGTGCCTGGTGTACCCTTACCAGAAGGGTAGTCATGATGGGTATACTGGGCTTCGTATATTTTACCCTAGTGTCACTTTGATGGCATGCGCTGCTTTCTCACTCAATGATAACAACAACAACAACAATAATAATAATGATAATAATAACAACAACAACAACCACCATTATCATTACTATCATCATCATCGTCGTCATCATCACAAGAATATCAAAAGAAAAAAAAGATTATAATCGGCCGGATATTGTTGTCAATTGAATATCAGGAAAATAAGTACCTGCCAATCGATGTCCCTGTCCCCGTACAATTTAATGTATCTCTACAAGAGAGGGAAAGGCATTACCCAAACGTAAAGATCGCGAAATATTGACTACCAGGAAGTGAGGACTGAAATCAGCAACAACCCGTGTAATAATAAAATATGCTTTTGAAATTTTTAATGACACTTGCATAAAAATGCGTAATATCTCCATCTTAAGTACATTCACAACACACAGTTTTTGGTTTTAGAAGAGAAATGACGTCACACACATCATATAGAGTCATCGATATAATGAATGGCATAAACACAAAACTAACAGTACGTGTACAGGAATCAGAAAGAGCTATACCCAGTAGTGCAGTAATGTTGCACAATAAAATTAAGACTATTAAATTTGAATACGATTTCGGGATTTGAACTCCGAATGTAAAACCATAATTGAGCTCCAAGGGTTCAATATGCTGTGCAGAATACATATATTAAAAAACGAAACAACTAAAAACTAAAGAAAAAAAAGCATGTAAGAAGCTGGAATTTTTACACCGAATAAAAGAGACGGGTTAGTAATAACAATAATGACCTATTAAGAAACAAAGTAATAAAAGTTAAAATTAATTCTTCAGAACAAATTAGGAATAAAAAGATTTCATTAGCATAAAGAAATAAGCACATGAAGTGAGTGAAGCAGTCTGACACAAAATCCTGGATTACTCTTATCTGACAAATGTTTTCTTCATATCCTTGTCGTTTAGTCCTGCATTAAAAACACACAGAAAAAGAACTAGAAACTATGTAGGGATAAACGAAGCAATATGGGGTACGGTGAAGAGGCATTATATTGAAACGTATTAAAAATACTCTTTTTTTTATTATACAAAGCAACTACATATATGTAAACACAGAACGCTGATCATTTTCACATTCACCATCCTCTTTCTTTGGGCGCAAAGGGCCCATGATCAAATCATCCTGCAAGTGCCCGTGATCAATTCGGGTATCAGAGAATGCAAGAATGAAATCATCCCTTCATTGCAATTTAAATGCTGTTCTGTCGTCAATATCAAAGATATTTTTCAGCAATATTTTACTTTTTGCATGCCTTGCATAGCGGAAGCCATTCTGCAAATCATCTATGCCTAAAAGTTCATGAAGAACACTTAAAGGATGTACCACGTTTTCGTTGAAATGCCACTTTTTTGGAGTTGGAGGTGGGTTTGGCTTTCAGTTATTCATATTTTTGCATTAAAATTCATTTTTCATAGTGGTAGTGGGGATTTTCCTTCACTCCTGCGTGGCCAACCATGACAATTTGCACCTCTCTTCCTTTTTCGTTTCTTCTCTACATCACAAGATAGCAGACCTTACTACCGGGAAGGTTTTCTCGATTTCCTGGCTTCTTGTTCGTTTGTTTATGGGATGTAGAACATCCGCCTTCCGGACATCTTCGGAACAGCGATCGGTTTTCTCCTTCCGCTTCGATTTTGTCGGAGCGGAATTCAACCAAGTCGCTCTCTATGTTGTATTATACTAGAAGTCCAGTTCCAGTATACTAGAAGTACTACTTCTACACACATGACGGGTCAAAACCTGAATTGTCTTTGAAGCTTATTAGGGCTTGCACATCCATTTGAAGACCGATATTAATTCCACAGTCTTTTGGCTGGTTTTTACTCAGCTGTGTATATCTCCGACGCTCGTAAGTAAATCTTCTGTTCCTAGTTTTGATGGTAACGTCAAGCAGCATATTTAGAATAAATTTGCCTGTACCAATTGCCTATGCCAATGTGATAATTCTTACCGATCTGTCTTGAAATTTACTATAATGAAGCACCTTCCTCAACACTTCTCTCGCCAAGTGTTACTTAAGACATTTGTTGAGTGCTAGACTAAGGGAAAAACTCTGTCCACCATATATTTCACTTAGTAATAGTAACCAGGAATCAGGAAGTAGAAAACTACCCAATGCTGCTTGCCAAAGAAAAGAAATGTGCCCAAAATCAATAGTCATTTTCGTAGATAGGCACCACCTCCACGTTGTAGATTGAGTAGTTTGGCTTAACGTTTGCATTGTGTATCTGGTATATTACTGTGACAGCATTTCAAATGCCGAACACTCCAATCGACGTCACTTGACATTGGACAGTAACTCGGTTATATAATCGAAAGGAAAAGAGCAGAGAGATGCAAGGTATAAATGATAGCCACACCTATTCATCGCCATTATCAGCCAAGAGTCTCTTGCACATTTGCCAGCCACAGTTTTTGGTTGTTCATCTTCAGATTAATATTAACGCTGATAATGAAACATGAGTGTCATGATAAGATTGTAGTCCTCATAGTAATAGCTAAAATGATTGAGCAACAATCCAAGTTGAGAACCATTAATTCGGAAGTTATGTGGATGGAAAGAAGTTCGCTGCACATAATAAAATATCCTTTCTATAACGTTAAGACATTCAAAAATACGTTAATGACTCCCATGATGAAAGATATGTAAGAAGCTTTTAGAAAGAATTATGGGTAGAGGGAGAAACCGAGGCAAAACGATAAATCAAAATCGTTACATGTTGTGAATGTAAAGCGTAATGCGAATGTAGAGAAAAGAGGGGATGATGGGAGGAAATAACTAAATATGAGAAAGTGAGTTAAAGAGGTGGTAACTTCACACACCAACTGGGGAGCACCTAGGGAAAACAGGATTCCTAATTTCTTAGTAAACGGTAAAACAGTTAAATTCCCAACATAGAGATATTGCAATATCATTCTATAACAAGATTCAAGCATTTCAGACTGTAACGTTCACTGACAGGATTACGCAGTAAATACAAAAGTTTTAAACAACCGATTTTAATAGCAGAGTAAATTTTTATGAAGTTGTCCCAAACAGATTTCTTCGATTCTTGAAGAGATCTGAGAGAATTGTACGTTTAAACAGAAAAAAAAACGTTGTGAAATTATTGTATTCGGGGAGGACGGTTGCGTTTTTATAAACGAGAGTATCAACTAATGAACAAAATTTCAATGAAGATAAAGTCAGAGAAACTGGAACATTCGCAACTATTTTCAAAATAACATCTAAAAACATTTAGCAGTATTTACCACTCCTCATGCAATTCACTTATCAAAACACGTAGTGTGTGTGTTGTTTCAATGAGAAACCGATAATTTTTTTTTTTTTCAAATGAAATATTTATTTGAGATTTTATTTTAAAGTTTAATACTGAAAATATAAAAAGACCTGCATATTCTAAACTGACATATTCTCAGCACAGCCCCTTTGTTATCCTTTTAAAGTATATTCTTTTCTACTTTAGGCACAAGGCTCGAAATTATTGGAGGGGGGGGGTAGTCGATTGGATTGACCCCAGTACGCAGCTGGTACTTAATTAATCGATCCCGAAAGGATGAAAGGCAAAGTCGACCTCGGCGGAATTCGAACTCAGAATGTAAAGACAGACGAAATACCGCTAAATATTTCGCCCGGTGTGCTAAAGTTTCTTATTTCTTTATTTCCCTCAAGGGGCTACACAAAGAGGGGACAAACAAGGAGAGACAAACGGATTAAGTCGATTACATCGACCCTAGTGCGTAACTAGTACTTAATTTATCAACCCCGAAAGGATGAATGGTAAAGTCGACCTCAGCGGAATTTGAACTCAGAACGCAACGGCAGACGAAATACTGCTAAGCATTTCACCCGGCTTGCTAACGTTTCTGCCAGCTCACCGCCTTCCTTTTGACGTATATTGTAAAATAACTCTTCCAAATTATTATTAAAGGCCAATGAAAAATACACAACCTTAGTCACTAGCTTAATATTGATAGCATGAAATTATTTCCTAGCTCAAAACAGTACATTCCAATAAGACGCTGGTGGTGTACATAATTTCAGTCAAGATATAAATATGGTATATAGACTTGAAAACTTATGTACGCACTACAAGTCAGAAAAATTAATAGATTGTTAAAACCGAGAAATCCGAAAGAATGATAAATCTGAAAGAGTAATAAAAGCATATTGGTAGTAACAATAAGTTCAGTTATCATGGGAAGTGAAGTCTAACTTTCGGGCCAGACTTTTCTCGAAAGAGAAATAAAGAAATATAATGGCCAACGTAGATTTGTTTAAAAGGCTGGCACACGAAGAAGTTGAAGGGATTACTGTGAATGAGGTAGATTCTGAGACTGGGGTGTGGATTGTGAGAGAGGAGCGCTGAAATAGAGGTATTTGGCATGACAGAAGTTTGTGGGGAGGCCAGAAATGTAGACCACTTACGACTGGAATATATTTCTAAAACAAGTCTTAAGCCACGATGTTTCTGATAGAATTTGCGGTTGCATTAGAACTGAATGCCGGTGATTCAGTCTGCAAGTGGTGGACCATCTTTGTTGCAGCATGAGATTTTCAGTGAGATTGTTAGTAGTCTTCAGACTAAAATGTTGGTTAACTTCAAAGACACACAGACCCTGAGAGTGTGGCTAGGAGAGTTAGATTAATTGCTGAAATAGATTAGAATTCGCTGAACAGAATACAAACATCTAACAATTTTTTTCAGTTTGAATCCATCAAAACACTTTTACTATAGTCGGATGGATATACTAGAAATGTTATAATAGGAAAGTACCTCAAAGTACCACAAAATTAACAATTGTGAATGTATTTCACTAAAAGCAGGAAGAGAATTTTTGAGAATAGGCCTCTACTATATGCTTAATGTGGTGGGTGAACGTTATATTAGTATCAAGAACGAAAGGATTATAATCAGTTTAATTACAAAGCATTATAAAGAAAAAATAAACTAAAGCTAAATATACCGGTCACTTCTTCATTGTTATGTTAGTATAAAATTATACCAAAACAACTTAGGAAATAACTGTTTGAGCAGTCGCTTCCCTACTAGAAATAACAATCACATTGCAGTCAGATCTTACCTTAGCATCTTAAATAATGAGGGAGATATTGGAAATATTGTCACTGATAAACGTAAAGAAAGTGTGGAAAAGACTGGAACATGTACGAACAAAGAAATGCTGGATTAGAGCTATTGATAAAATATTCGATTTTCTATAAAGAAATCATTGTCATACACATTTCACTAGTTGCAGTAGTTTATCATCCGGTCAACTGTTTAGTCCGAGCGAAAGCGAAAATTTCCAAGATGTCTCAACATTTTTCAGATGAGCAGGATTTAAAGAAAAATTTGTGGCCGTACTTTCTATCAGGTTTATTGCAGACCTTATATTTCTCTTTCAAAAGGTTGCCTGCATGAGAATGTCATCTATAATAGTATCAGTATAAAATCTGATATTTCACAAAATCCTTCAAACCCGAGAAAACCTGAACTTTAGCCTTTGTTGACAGTAGCAGTAACACATACATCACATCTTACTATATAAAATATGCTAACGAGAAAATATAGGTTTATTAGCATTTTACATTCCTTTCCTCTCGACAGTAAAAAGTGGGATAATAGTTCGATAAAAAAGATCAAGTTTAAAAACAAGAGTTATAGTCCATGTTTAGTATCGTTAATCGTAGAACTTGCTATATTTTGATTGTACGAGGTGAAAAAGAAACGAATCATGAAATAATTGCCGATTTTTTAGCCTCATACACGAGATATTTACAGGGTCCAGTATATATTTACAGCTTAATACTTTCTTGTATAGGTACAAGGCACGAAATTTTGAGGTGGGGATAATCAATTACATTGATCCTAGTACTTAACTGGTGCCTATTTAATATAACCTGTATGGACGATAGGCAACGTCAACTTCGCTGATATTTGATCTCAGAAAGCCGGAAGAAATGCCACCGAGCATCATTTTCGGTGTGCTAACGATTCTGCCAGCTCGTTACCTTTGCATCATCATGAATTTAATGATAGTACATTGCCATTCTTTCATAAATATGAAGTCTTAAACATGATTTCAGAATATCTAGTACCTATCACTTGTAGAATATGAACTGAATACTTCTCAACTCTGAAATGTAATGAATTAACTACTTATATCAAAATCGAGTTAATAATACTTAAGCTGGTCTGAAATCCACGTTTTATGACTGCAGACATCTATGTATTCTACATGTATGTGATACGGCTCAAATAAAGATACTGATTGAAGTCAAGATGTGATGCGATAAGGGATATGAATGAGTTCACATTTGAATTGGAGAATATGATACGATGTTTAAGAACGACACCTGTTATATTAAAGTTTAAATATTTATGAGAGTTAACATCTTTCTAATACACTACCTACGAAATCACGAGCAATAACACTTCTATTTTACCAGTCCGATATTTAGAGGTTCTTCGTCGTTCAACAGTCTACCTAAAGAAATCAAAACAATAAACTGGGCATCTTGTGGAGCATTAAAAAAAATTGGATAAACACCTAAAAGCCAAACCGGATCGACCAACCATTCAAGGGAAGATTAGCTGTTACACACCAAGGGAAGATTAGTTGTTACAAACTTAATCAAATACCAAATTCAAGGTATAAACCGACAACAAAACATTACAGCAGTCCTACGACTGAAACCATTACAAAAATAAAAGAGACGAATGAACGAATAACAGGTTAAGGGAAAATAATAAATATAGTAAAATTGGTAGTGATCTTTCAGGTGTTCGATCTGCTAGATATTTCCTGAAAAGATGGCATGTTGAATATCTGTTGCACAATGTTTTTAGAAAGAATAAAAAAATATTAATTGTTTTTTGTATTGAAAGCAGACCTTAAACATAAGAAGTTCTATTCCTTATGAAATAAGAAATTAATGATGGGTATAAGATAGAATAAAGGAAGGAAACTATGGTGGATGAAATGAAACTGGTGAAATTTTGCTGAACTACAGTATAAGCACTGCTATTGTAGACATGTTATTTTGTTAGATGCGATATTGTTGATGATATTGAGAGAGTAGGGACCCAGACCAGATCTCTCTTGATAGTTGACAATCTGAAAAATATTGATGTGAAAGAATTAATGTTTATTTTTTAACGAATTCTATTATATATTGTTTTACCGAGGAATATTAAACACCTTGCGTTCGTCGAATTTTAATGAAGCTTAACTGAGGTTCCTCAATTATGCTAAAACGTTCTACTAAGAGTAGGAATTCAGCAGGGCACTAAACGACATACAAGTCCATTTCGACATGGTAATATATTTCGTTTGTATATAAATAAAGTGATAATTGAATATAATACGAGAAAACTATCTCTCTTGGCAGTTCATGGCATTTTCCTTCCCGCTCTGTGGTGCTGAAGAAGAGCTAAACACTCTGAAATGCAAACATTCAGCAGTCTGGTTGGGGAACGATGCGAATAGATTGGGTGTGATAACAATTATCTGTCTCCAACGAAAATATTTTCTCAGACAAAGTACAGTAATTGGTTTTCTTAAGCATTCGATTATGCTTTGAGGAAATTTGAACAGGTCACATGTTTGTAATTATACACATCACTGCTTAGCATTTTGATTCCGTATATTATCAACAGTGCGACGTCGACTGACATAACCAGTTATACTACGACGATGGCAATATAAGACCGACCTTTCTCTCTCTCTCTCTCTCTCTCTCTCTCTCTCTCTCTCTCTCTCTCTCTCTCTCTCTCTCTCTCTTTGTTCGCAGCGTCTACTTTTCGGTCTTTTCTCCAATCCCGTTCAATACAAACGTATTGAACGGGATTGGAGAAAATAGTACACATCTTTTTGATTTATAGGGACACAACGCATCAGCAGTATATTATTTTTACTGTATTGATAAAAAAGTTTTGGCCGTGAGTCAGATGGCTGAAGTTTATTTGTATATAGTATCTGTCTCATAAGATTGGTAGCGTCTCTTTAGAGAAGTATTTTCTGGAAATACATACCAATTTAGTTTCGTTATAGTTTATGTTAAAAAGAAACGTGGGCATACTGTGGAGCGATTCATTATTCCAGTAGATTTCTTCGGGTTTGATTTCATTGTAGGATTCCTTTGAAAAATGTCTTCTACCATAACATCGGATTGTATAAAGCATTATGTCTGGAGCTTCCTAGACAGCAAACTTTGCGGAACCTTTTCGGGTAGAACTGTACAATAGTTTCCTTGAAGCCTTTTCTAACATTCGCAAATGTTTGAAATATTTTCTGTACAAATCAAAATCAAACAGGTAATAAAAAATCTAAACTACAAGCCGAAGGTTATTTCTATAACTTTGTATTTCAATATATGAGTGTTAGGAACCTTTCTTCAAGTAATTTGCGGAGAAAAGTTGTTGATAACTGAAGGAGTCCTATGCATGAAATATTGAAATAACAGATAAATAACACTAACTGTCTGTGAGTATTATTATTGTTTTTTTCTTATAACTTGTATGGTCATGGCTTAAAAAAGGTTTAAAATGTTTATCGTATTGAAACATGTTTGCACTTGGTGCAAGAATGGATTTGTCGTAATGTTAGACCCCAACACCAGGATTTCATATGGCGTCAGCAGTGCACTGGTGACTCTGGAAAATGTTCATGGCGATGTTCTTCCCCTCTGAAAATACCATATAAAAATACTTTTAAAGAATACAGAAGTGTTCCTCACGAGTTATCATCAGAACTTGCGAAATCAAACAATGTCGTAAGAATTTTTTCATGTGAATTCTACCCAAGTGGAATGAGGTTGGTAATGTATATGTTTAATGTTTAAAATTGACTTCTTGATGCTGTTTCACGGTACTGTATCTGTAGGTCATGACTTGAAGATATTTACAAGACCTTTATGATAGATATAATGGATCACCTTATGTCAGCTGAAGCCCACTATTGTGCAATTTTAAAATGTAGCTTAGCATTTATAGCGTCTATAAATCTTGGCAATTTGAAAAACAATAAATTTTGGAAAAAGGAATATTTATGCCATAATCTAGAATGTGTTTTCTCCTAATTCCAATCACAATCTTTCATAACAGTTTCCACCTGTGAAACTATTTTATGCTTGAGAATACTTATATATGAAATATATACTTGAAAATTAATAGGAATGGTGCTACACTGCATGAAACTGAAAGATTTATTGCTGTACTAACCAAAACAGTTTCACTGCGCCAAACACGTCTTTTATATTGCAAAATTTGGACTTTGTTAATTCATAGAATACGCACTAAAGATGAAAATATGCTTGTACCTCAAAGCAATTTTTTAAAAATCGACAGAAGACAGTTTCCAAGACAGATTTGTAATCAATTGAATCGTTTCCTCATTATGTTACGGGTGTCTAGGTTGGCGAGCTGGCAGAATCATTAACACAACGGACAACATGCTGATCGGCTTTGCAATCATCTTTACGTTCTCAGTTCAGATATCGGTTGACTTTGCCTGTCATCCTTTAGGTTTCGAGCGCTGGGGCTGATGTTATCGACTTTCTCCTTACTCTCGAATAATATTTGAAAGCGTTATTTACGTGTATTTAATTGAAATATCATGGTGAGATGAATGGTAAAGCTATTCGCAGTGAATTTCAAGCGGTTGTGAGAGGGGAACAGGCAAAAAACACGCACACACAAAAAAAAAACCACACACACATATGCATGTATACGACGGTTTTCTTTCAGTTTCCGTCAATCATATCCACTCAGAAGGTTATGGTCAGACCGAGGTTATAGTAGAAGACACTAGACCTGTGTGCCCCGCAGTTGGAGTGAACCCTGAATTATGTGGTTGAGAGGCAAGCTTCTGACTACATAGTATGCCTCCGCCCATATATATATATATATATATATATATTACTTAGAAAATGCGAGCATGAAAAGTAATATTCTTAAGATTATGAACCTGGAAAAGTACAGGACACGTTATTACACCAAGAAAAGAGAAAATTAATAATAAAAGTTAAAATTACCCTAATTCAACAGCATATTAAAAATAACTTTATTAAAGACTGAATTAAAAAAGTAGAATATATGAAATGCAAAGTCGACCGCGGTAGAAATTGAACTCAGACCGAAAAGATAAACGAAATACCGTTAAGCCTCCTGCCCGGCGTGCTTCTGCCAACTCGCCGCGTTAGAGCGAAATCACTCATTTTAGCAAAATATTCCAATCTTGATATTATAGCTTCATACTTACTCACTGACTGATATAAATTTCATTAGATTTCACGTCATAACTTTTTTCTACTAATTTTTGTTCAATGCGACTAACGATTCTGAATTCCTCATGCATTTTTTTATTATTTAAGCCTAAGAAAAGTGTACTTTTATTTATAAATAAAAAGAAAATTATGTTAATTGAAGACGAATAGGTGCCTTTCTGCCCCCCTCCTCCGAGATCGCAGATATTTTGATCTAACTTTTTTTCTACTGAACCAAATCTCAAACTATTTATGTTAAAGTGTAGCTGAGGAGGTGTTCTCTTTAAAACTGTTAACAGTTTGCAATTTAGTCGAGAACTGAATTAGTGGTGAAGCTTGGAAGCTGCTGCGATTGACGAAATGGTGGACTTAAGAATATATTCAACTACGACCGTGGAGAAAAACACCATTTCTCCTCTGACCTGCTTGAAAAATTAAGTCTACCAATAGTAGACTTAATACCGAAATAATGAAATTTCATCCACCAATGCGGTGTTAAGCACTTATTCTCATGGTTCGATACGCACACAAACACACACACACACACACACACACACACACACACACACACACACACAGATATATATATATATATATACATACACGTATAAATATATATATGTACATATACACACATATATATGTGTGTGTGTTTAGGTACTATAATGAACTCACCAGATAAGTAATCCATTAACCACAAAGTAATTAATGATGCATCACTAAATGTGTGTGTGTGTGTGTGTGTGTGTGTGTATAAGTATAGTTATGACTAAAGTGACGGAGGATGTTACTTAGCAGCAGCATTGCTAGACATAGGAGTCAAAACAACACTCAGCTAAGAGTTGTTCGACTCTTATTTCTAGCAATGCTGGTGCTTACTAGCACTCTCCGTCATTTAGTAAAGACAATACTTATACATGTATATATCAATCTATATATATGTATGAGTGTGTGTGTGTGTGTGTGTGTGTGTGTGTATGTGTGTGTGTAAGCGCAATGGCCCAGTGGTTAAGCCTGCGGACTCACGGTTATAGGATCGCAGTTTCGATTCCCAGACCGGGCGCTGTGCGGGTTTATTGAGCGAAAACACCTGAAGATCCACGAGGCTCCGGCAGAGGTGGGGGGGAACCCTGCTGTACTCTTTCACCACAACTGACTCGCACTC
>NC_142935.1:50286573-50294073 GCF_046866305.1 Octopus bimaculoides | reverse complement strand
TCAGTATAAATACCAAGAGGTATTCTGACACTCAGTCAAATCTGCTAATTCGCCGCAACGATATTAAAATCAACCGCATCATTGGCAATTCACCCCAGTTCTAGTAAGCAGCGTTCGCAAAAAGAAAAGCATTTGTGGAGGACGGTACAGATACTGCAGTGTCTAAGCTTATGACAGTTTCTGATTCACATGGAAAGTACATGGCCATATCAAGTGTTGAAAAAGTCAGTTCTTATTTGATCACCGAAGTGAACGAAATGTTGGGCCAAGTCAGCATTTAGATGGGTGACCACTTGAGGAACATAGACGCTATAAGCAAAAGCTTTAAGTTACAGGCACAGGCATTGGTGTTTAAGAAGCACGCTTTGCAGCCACGTGATTCTCGGTTGGGTTTAGTTCCACTGCACAACACCTTGGGCAATGTCTTCTAGTACAGTCCTAGGCCATCCAAAGTCTCGTGAATGAATGTGGAAGCCCATATGTGTGTTTACGTGTGTATATTAGTATTTATGTTAGTACCTACACCTACCGCTTGCTAACCGGTATTGTTTTATTTATGTTCCCGTAAATTAACAGTTCAGCAAAAGTGAAAGTGCCAGACTCAAAAATCTCATTTCTTCTTCCACTAAACATTTGAAGTCGATGCCCCAGCACGGCCAAATTCCACTGAAACAAAATGGATAATAGATGGCTTTTCTAGTGCATTTTCCCTTTTCAAGATATGGAATATCACTACATGACATGCCCTGCTCGTTTTTGTTATTCAGGTTTTATATCCATTAGTTTCTCTCACAACTCAATTTATCCTTTGTAATCTATGGGGCGCAGATCACCGGCTTCCTTTCCACGATGAACTCCACTACTTCGAAAGCTTCTCTCACGCATCACTTCCTTCTTGTCAGCACTTATAAGAGACTAATAATTGTTGTCAACTTATTCGGCTGCATTTCATTTTTCGATATTCTAATCATAACAGCTCTAAATATTCGACATGATACAAAAGTTGCCTATTAATCCGTTCAATTAAGTATTAAGTCCGTTAATACTCAAGCTTTCCGATAGCATGTTATGGATCATGAGGTTTTCATTGTTTTCTGGAAGCTAATCTAATAACTAAAAATGTTTACGCACGCTTATTTGTAATCACACACACACGCACACGCACACAATCATACACACATAAGATGTACACAAGCACACAGATGATTATATAGAAAACCAACATCGTTACACTCAATTATGTATACACACGATTAAAACAAAATACTCAGGAATACAGTCAGGCATACCAATCATATCACACGTGTGCATGCAAATACCCTTATATTAGAATACATATGAAGCACATGATAGTACACATGCGTACAATCCTATATATACGTACATGCACATTTACAGTCACACGACTACTTCTTCGTTCATTGTAAGAAAGGCACTCTCGTGTAAGAACAAATTTCACACATTCATATACACGCATACGAAGTTACATACATATACATATATATATACTCTCAGCAACTTGTGATGTGGGCGTGCCCTACGGGGCCATGGAACTTAAGTGATGTGCTACTCTGTTTCAACTTTCAATATATATATATATATATATATATATATATATATATACGCTCTTCAACTGAAAGGAACAGACAAAGAAACAAGGATAAAAATAAATATAAATGTAGTGGTCAGCGATCTATCATTGCTTTTTCTCAGAACAGAGTAGCTGCTCGAGTGGGTGTGTGGTAAGTAGCTTGCTTACCAACCACATGGTTCCAAGTTCTGTCCTACTGCGTGGCACCTTGGGCAAGTGTCTTCTACTATAGCCTCGGGCCGACCAAAGTCTTGTGAGTGGATTTGGTAGACGGAAACTGAAAGAAGCCCGTCGTATATATGTATGTATATATATATATATATATATATATATATATATATATATATATATATATATATATATATGTATGTGTGTGCATATGTTTGTGTGTCTATGTTTGTTCCCTCATTTGACAACCGATGGTGGTGTGTTTACGTCCCCGTAACTTAGCAGTTCGGCAAAACAGACCGATAGAATAAGTACTAGGCTTACAAAGAATAAGTCCGGGGATCAATTTGCTCGACTAAAGGTGGTGCTCCAGCATGGCCGCAGTCAAATGAGTGAAACAAGTAAAAGAGTATCTATATAAGAGAGAGATGACCACTACGTGGACATTCATTTTGCTAGAAGAAGACCACCTATGGTCTGACCACTAAGAAAAGATTGTTGTCAAGAAAATTCAGCAAACACCAGAACGTAAGCGTGGTGTTCTAGCAAAATGGATGTCCACTTAGTGGTCAACCCTCTTATATATAATTTTTCTGAATCTTCAGATTTTTCAATTTGCTATGCCACTGGTTTTAAATTGATATTAATTAAATTAATATTCAATTTTTCACCCCTATTATTTAAATAAATATTTATATATATATATATATATACATATATATATATATATATATATATATATATATATATACAAATAGTAACTGAGTATATGCATATATACGTACAGGTATGTGCGTACCGACATCCACCTGTATGTATAGGTGCATATCTGGGTACAGGACATTGCAAACAAAACGTAGACGAGAAAACACACAAGCCACATAGAGAACATTCTACTTCATCAGCTAATACCAAACTTCTTCGGGAATAGAAAATCCTGAATTCACGAAGACAAGACTGTTTTGTGGTTGTAGCGAACAGTAAAATATAATCCCAAAACAATATAGAACGGTACACACACACACACAAACACGCGCGCACATACACACGCACGCACGTGCGCACACACGCAGACACATACGCACGCGCGCACATATACATATGTATCTATCTCTCTCTCTCTCTATATATATATATATGTAGCGATCTATGTCGTCTTTAGACTATCTTCCATTTGATCATAACAGCAAATTAGCCTTATCTCTTATCTACCTACTTGTTCTACATGATCTTTCTCTTACTCACCTCTCTCGCAGTGATTTTGCTTTTTCTAATTTCTTTTCTTTTTCCTTTTCAATATTACTCCAATTTTATTTATTGATTTTTAAAATTTCATCTATAATTTTTAATTTCAGCTTATCTTTATTATATTCATTTTTAATTACTTGCTCTTTCTTACTCTTGGCATAATCTATCTTATTCCATTTAATTTTGCTCTCGTACCTACAATATATTTCTTACATAATATTTACCGATCGATATCATTTATACTTTTTCCGTTATGATCAGCTCCACCTTTTATTCAATTGCACACAGTTATTTGAAAAGCAGTTGGCCAATCAACTTTAAATACTAATTCGTTGACTTGGTATCCCCGAACACTTACACACACACACGTACCCCCCCACACACAAATATATATATTATCTCAAATTTACAAAGATTTCTTTGCTAGTCCACGTTATCACAACTGTCACATAAACGATTAGATGAAACTATGACTGTTTGTTAATTTTTTTAGGCTTCAATAAAATAATGTTTTAATGTATATTAGTTGACTTCTCTTAGTATTGAACACATTAAAACAATTTTAGTCATCGACTACACTTTGATAGACGCCTGTTTACCGTCACATTCTAACACATGACTTTTCATGGGGTAAAAAATTAGGAGTATTTAATCTAACGTTTTAAGACGATTGGTTTAAATATATATTTCTTACATAAAAGCCACTCTTACATAAAAGCCACTCTTCATCCCTGTAATCGGCCTACTTCGAAGGTTATTTATAAAGAATGATATCATTTTAACCATAGGTGTTCTTGACAAATACCGACCCGGAAAAGGATGAGAAAACTCTATTAACCCCTTTAGTAGAATTCACCATCCTCACAAATACCACGCTGTTGTATTGGAGCTAGGACGGATGATTGAATCAGGTTTTAGTAACGTTTACTTAAAGGTGATGAGTTCAAACTAGCATGTCTTATTTGTAGGCGGAACATTTTATTCTGCATTCTTCAAGTCCAACTCTATCGAGTTTTCTTCATTCTATTTATTTTCTTCATTCTATGAATTTTCTTCATTCTTTTAGTTTATCTTAATGTCGGGATCCAAAAGTTATCTTGAACAATATTTGCTACTGGATCCATACATTTTCTGGTTCTCATTATAGGAGAGATGAGATGGATTGGGTATGCGTGTGTTTGTGTGCGTGCGTGCGTGTGCGTTTGTCTGTATCAGTGTGCGTGGATGTGTATGGGTGCGTGGGTGTGTACTAGCGCAACAGTTTAATTCATTGACAAACCAGTCCTAGACAGACATTCTAACATCCGACACCACACCAGACACCCCTTCACCAAACACAAGAAATTCCCATGCTATTAGATTCTGCGAATACAATAGAAGTGATGTTGAGATTTGAATATCTTTCATTGTTGTAAATTCTGTGAAAGCACAAGTCATGTCACGTTTCCAGCACATATTGGACACGAACGTTGAATTCGTACGTGGCTGGAGAGTCCTCGCCATAGAAGACAATAGACATTCTCAACACAGCCACACAATGTCCACACACTCTCGCCTGCTTTAATGCAAATATAAATTCTTGACACACGTGCACAAACATACACATACACACGTCTAAATACCATCATGAATATACGTGTGTATGTATACTTGTATATATATATATATATATATATATATATATGAATGTACGTGTGTATGTATATTTATATATATATATATATATATATATATATATATATGGGTCCACCCCTATATATTTATATATATATATATATATATATATATATATATAATAAATATAAGATGTATATGCAAATATATAAAAATATATAAATTCGTAAATAAATAAACAAGAATAACTAAAATTGTCAAAAGGAATAAAAAATTAGATCGAAAAGGATATGCATTAATTTGTGTAATTTTGTGGACAATGATACATCGTTTGCTTCCTTGTAAATACCACTGTTTGCACGAATCAGAAATTAGGGAAGTAGTCATAACGTAAAGACCGTTTTTGCTTCTTCTTCTCTTTTATTCTAAGCTTCAATATGATTCCCTTAGCTTTCAGCACCGAGCACAACTGAGGCCTTTATCAATGGGAAAAAATTCAATTCTTTAATGTAGTTTGTACTAAGAACCTCACGTTGGTTAAATATCTCTGTAGATGGCATATTTATATTAGAGGATTTACATAAACTGTTCAACAGTGAAAGTGAAATGGATATTTGTATGTGTACGTATATCAATGTATGTGTCTACCGATAACATATACATAGCCTATATATATATATATATATATATATATATATATATATATATATATATTATGTATATATAAATATGTACGTATACATACATTTATACATATACATGCATACATACATGTGTTTGTGTGTGTGCATTTGTAGTTGTTATTCTGCGTGTATGTGTGCATATATTATTGTAGTTGGATTGGAATTTCATTTACAACCGAATATCTTCTACACTGCTTGGCATATATTCATACCTACATATAAACATATATACACATGAAACACCAAAAAGTACAAGCATTTATGATTAACCGAATGTTGATACATGTACATTTGCGTATTTACATATACTTCTGTGAGCGTGGACCGCATATGTACATACATAGAGGCAGGCGTGGCTGTGTTGTTATAATCTTGCTTCCCGACCATAAGGCTCCGTGTTCAGTTCCACTGCATGTGGCACTTTGAGCATGTGTCTTCAACTATTGCCTCGGGCCGACCAAAGCCTTTTTGAGTGAATTTGGCAAACGGGAACTGAAAGAAACCCGTCATACATATATATATATATATGTGTGTGTGTGTGTGTGTGTGTGTGTGTGTGTGTGTGTGTGTGTGTGTGTGTGTGTGCGTGCGCGTGTGTGTCTGCATGCGTGCGTGCGTGTGTGTATGCGTGTGTTTTTGTGCCTGTATTTATCCCTAATCACCGCTTAACAACCAATATTGTTGTGTTTACGTCCCAGTAACATGGATATTAGGCAAACATGAATGACGCAATAAGTACCGGACTTAGAAAAAATTAAGTACTGTGGTTGATTCATTCAACGAAAAATTCTTCAAGGCGGTACCCCAGTATGGCCGCAGTCTAACGAACGAAACAAGTAAAAGATAAAAGATACACACACGCGAGCACACACGCGCACACATACACACACACAAATATACATATACATATTTTATTAAAGTTGCAAAAACATCGCAAAAACTGTACTCGGAGTTTCACGTTCCCGTTCGTCGGGCAGTCGTGATCAAGATTGTGATCACAGCTGCCGGACGAACAGGAACGTGAAACACTGTGTCGCAGTTTTAGTGATGTTCTTGTATCTTTAATAGAAAAGCATATTACTCTACCTTCCGTATTCGGGTACTGTTTTTCCACCTTGTTTTGCATATATTTGCTTACTCTTGTTGCAAAAACAATATAACCGCACTATTTTTGTCTCAGGAAACATATCTACTCGACTAAAGCATTCCCTCACTAAGCACAACTCACCTAATTCACTTGTAAGCAACATCTAGCCAACCTATCCACGGCATACTGAATTTTTAAAAGATTTACCACTCGCGCATGCATACATACTTACACACTTATACCTAGGCGTGACTGTGTGGTAAACAGCTTGCTTCCCAACCACATAGTTCCGGGTTCAGTCCAACTGCGTGGTACCTTAGGTAAGTGTCTTCTACTATAGCCTCGGGTTGACCAAAGCCTTGCTAAACAGAAACTAAAACAAGCCTGTCATTTTCCCACCCACGACAAGACAAAAATAAAACAGAAACAAAGCATACTCTCCACATACTTGGCTACTATGGCAGAACAGCAAAAAAGAAGACACTTCTTCGAACAGCCAATATCAAGTGGAGAAATGACTGGGTCAGTGAGACGGTAGAGAGGCCACGAGCATTTTGGTACGCTGTCATATTCTCTGATGAGTTCAGATTTGCTGCATTTTCTGACAGCAGTCAAGTGTGGGTCTGGCGACTCTGTGATCAGGAATTTGACTTGAAAAGATTGCAGCCAACAATGAAACACAGTAGCTATTCTGTAATGGTCTGGGAAGCAATTTGGAGTGATGTTTTATCAGAGCTGGTGGAGTGAGAAGGAAGCGTAAACTAAGATAAATATGTATCCATACTGCAGAATGGACTCCTTCCAATCTTCTCCAGTGGTGAAATGATTAAAGAAGACATCTTATTTATAGAAGATGGGGCTCCTTGTCACACGGCTAAAAAGACCCAAAAAGTGATTTGAAAAGAATAACCTTTAAAAGCTTCCATGGCCAAGCCAGTTATCAGATGTGAGCCCCATTAAACTATTCTGGGACATAATAGACAGGACACTTCATAAAAAGAACAAGACAGCATCTTCAAAGCCAGATCTTTTGAGATTAGAGCATGGAACTTGGCCAGAAATTCCGCAAGAGAATATTCGTCATTTGATCAGTAGCATCCCTATTAGGG
>NC_142935.1:50224073-50281573 GCF_046866305.1 Octopus bimaculoides | reverse complement strand
TATATATATATATATACATACATACATACATGATATATTCCACTCTCACACTGTATGACGAATGCCACCACTAGGCTAATGACGAACATTACAAGACATACTGCCACTTCTCCCCAAGCCTCTCCTCTACCCACAATAATACACAAGAAGCACCTCTGTCTCCATCAGCACCAACAGTAAATGAAATAAAAGTAAAAAATGATTTTTAGCAGCATCACTATCACAACAACAACAAATTTTATTGCCACTATCAGCAGCACCACCACCATCACCATGTTTACTACTATAATCCCACCAAGGATCACACAACCAATTCCGCCACCATCATCCCAACCACCATCGCCGCCGCCGCCGACACCACCGATACAGCCGACACCAAAGCCGCAGCCGCTGTCACTGCTGCCGTCACCGCCGCCGTCACCGCCGCCGTCACCGCCGCCGTCACCGCCGCCGTCACCGCCGCCGTCACCTCCGCCACCGCCACCGCCACCACGACCACCACGGATCACCGCCACAGCCGCTGCCAACACTACCACCACTACTGCTACAGCCACCGTCGCCTCCGTAGTTGCCGCAACCGCCACATCCACTACCAGCGTCGGAACCTCCACCATCAATAAGAAAATCATCACTAAAAGTAACAGCAACAAAATAACCACTATCATCCACACCAAAGCACCACCGCCATCAACATCACTACCATCACCACTACCACCACCCAACACCACCACCAACCAACTGCACCACCACCCAAACCCACCAGCACCACCACAATAACAACAATTGCAACAATAACCTTTATCACTATTTTCAGCACAACTTCGAACACTACCAGCTACATTAACGTCACGGACACTTTCCACAAATACGACCAAAACTACCAGCACCAGCAGCAGCACCACCACCACCACCAACACCACCACAACCACCACTACCCCCCCCCCACCGCTATGACTACCATCATCATTCCTATTGTCAGAAACAACAACAGCAACGGCAATGACTTGACCATCACAACCTATAAAATGACAACCATTGCTACAAAACACTACTGTCGGAAAATCAGGTTGGATCTTGTTCATATAACTACCACCAACTCCACTACATTTCCTACCACCAAACTAACACTTTCACCAGAATCAATACCACCAAAACCAATATCAACTCCTCCGCTCCAGATATAAACAACACTGCCACCTCTCATGCGACTACAACCACTAAATGGTTTGATATCTATACTGAGAGCCCCTTCGGTCATGACTGAACATGGGTTTGCCCCTAAATGTTGCCCTCCCAGGCAAAGTCCGGGCAAGGTTGGTTATGGAAAGCCAGCAGTCGCACATGCATGCCAGCCGCCCGTCTCCACGCCACCAGTGTTATCCAAGGGAAAGACAAAGGCTGATACAGCTTGGCACCTGTGATGTCACAACTCATTTCTACAGCTGAGTAAACTGGAGCAACGTGAAATAAACTGTCTTGGTCAAGAACACAGCACGCAGCCCGGTCCGGGATTCGGGCTCACATCCTCACGATCATAAGCTCGACGCTCTAACCACTGAGTCATGCGCCTTCACGATATCTATACATACCACAACTAATACTACTATCACTATAACACCTATACGTATATCAGACCTATGCTATCAACATCATCACTAACACCACCTTCTCTACCAGACTAGCACGAACACCGCCATCATTAGATAACCAAGATTGAAGTCAGCACCAATGCAATACTAGCAACGAAGGTTACCAGACCACAACCACCATCACCAGCACTTCATCCACCACAAGCACTATTAGCAGCATCAATACCACTACCACCATTACTAATATTCTTTTCTCCTCTAAGCACAAAGTCAGAAACTTTTTTCGCGGGGAGGGGACCAGTCGATTATATCGACTCCAGTACACAACTGGTACTTAATTTATTGACCTCGAAAGAATGAAAGGCAAAGTCCACCTCGGTGGAATATGAACTCAGAACGTAAAGACAGACAAAATACCTATTTCGTTATTGCCCACAAGGTGCTAAACATAGAGGGAACAAACAAGAAAAGACGAACGGATTAAGTCGATTACATCGACCCCAGTGCGTAACTGGTACTTAATTTATCGACCCCGAAAGGATGAAAGGCAAAGTCGACCTCGGCGGAATTTCAACTCAGAACGTAACGGCAGACGAAATACCGCTAAGCATTTCGCCCGTCGCGCTAACGATTCTGCCAGCTCACCGCCTTATTCACCATTACTAATATTATAACCACAGCCATTTTCACACTACCAGAAACATCATCATCAAAACCATTACAGCTACCACCATCACCATGATCCAACATTGCAAACGATGTCACCCACCTCCAATACCACCACCACCACCACCATAGTACCACCACCACCATTACTATCGCCATCATCACTATTACTGCTTGGGTGTGTATAGCGGCAGTCTGTGCTGTCGCTATACATTCCTAAGAGATTTTTTATGAATTCCAATGATGTCAGGAACTTAGTGACTTCATATATATTCACAGCAAGTGAGGAATACTTGTAACAACAACAGCAGTAGCAGTCACAAAAACAGAAAATGTTGTTACTACTACTACTACTACTACTACTACTACTACTACTACTACTACTACTACCACCACCACCACCACCACCACCACCACCACCACTACTACTACTACTACTACTACTGCTACTACTACTACTACTACTACAATTGGTGTTGCTCTTCTCCTCCCCTCCCTCTCATCCCCTCGTCTTTCTATTACCACTTATAATATTAATAATAATAGTAATGATGGTGATGATTATTTCAAACAATGACACTACGTTTCACATCATACGGTAGCGTTTAGTTTATATTAAAAAACTCCAGTACCTCACTGGTACTGTTTGTATTAATCTCGGGAGGATGGAAGTAAAATTCGTCTCCGATGGAATTCAAACATATTGAATCAGTTAACTCATTTGACACTCTGTCCGAATTTGTACCGTGTCTACAAAACCAATAATATTATTTTGAATAAGAATAAAAGCGATTATTTATATATGAGAATTATAGTGAATATTTCTTTGAGCATGGAATATATTAGGTGTATTTAGTGCTTTTTATTGAACCCGTTTTGAGGACTGGTGTTTATCTTTGACACTAATCGAACTGATTCTTCTTTATTTCTGACGCTATAGCTTGGATTTTTTCCGGCCATTACGAGAAACTAAACTGCTAAAAATAGCTGCGAAATATGTCTCAAATCACACTGTAATAGCTTTAAGAACGTAATTGTCATATTGGGTAGAGTAGTTTGAGATTGAAAACCGTGATGGCTGGATTATCTTTGATAAAAGATCTGTTTATGCATTTGTTAGACTGGGGCTAAACAAGGACAAGGTTTCTTAGTAGCACTTATAAAAATAAAGATGGGTTCTGAATTAGACACACGGTCAGCGATTATTAGATGTTAGTTAGTCGATACCACCGAACTCAGTTAGTCATTGGTACTGTGTTTTATCGACCTAGAATGGATGAATGGCATAATTGATCTCTGCCGGATCTGAAATCCGAATCTAAAGAGCAGGCAGAAATACAGCAAAGCATTTTCTGATGCTGTAACAAATCTACCCACTCGGCAACTCGCCGTCTTAGTAGTGAAAAAAAAAGCTATTCTTTTTTATGGAAGGTCATATTTGAGAAGGTGTGCGTGGGGAGTGCTTTTGAACAGTCGATTATATTACCCCGAGCATATCCTGTTACTGTAGAAGATCGAAAGACTATGTTGAACCCAGAAGAATTTGTATTTCATACCAATATAGAAATCTAATTTGAAAACAATCCATAGGAGTATCCAAATCTGCTCTATGTCTTAAAAATAGCAACTAAATCACCATCATACCAAATTATTCCAACTAAAGATGCAGTGTTACTACCAGTTTGAATATGCTAAGAGCACGACCAGACTCCTAAACAAGCCATTCACCGTTTTTGATCGTGAAGAAAATTTCTCCCTGTAGACATATAGTGTAAAATACACCCAAATCAGCTCGCAGCGCTATGTATGCAGACTGTGAGATGCAAGCATGTCGCATTTATCTCTTCTTCAGTCACAGAAACCAGGCGCTGCGAGCTGATAAGAGAGACAATCTCTCTTGTGTTTCTCCAATCAATATACATTGGCTGGTAACGCAAACCGACGGCTCATAGCAATCAAATTACAGCGTGAGTACGCTAAACGGTGATAAGTAAAAATGCAATGTTAATACCAGTTCGAATATGCTAAGCGCACGTTCGGACTTGTAACCAAGTCATTCACTGTTCTATATTTAAGAGATGAGGAATTATGTACATTGTTTACATTATTTGCATTTGACGGATATTTGTCCCCATCTTGTTTGTTAACAAACAAGATATATCCGCCAGCCTTCATCAGGTGTCTTGGGGCAATTTCGAACCTGGGTTCTCATTCCTAAGGTATTTTTCGATGTTGTTGTTGTTGTTGTTGTTATTATTATTATTATTATTATTATTATTCAGGTCACTACCTGGAATCGAACTCGGAATCTCGGGGTTAGTAGCCCGCGCTCTTAACCACTACTCCATATGCCCGTAATATAAGTGTGGCTACTACTAACGCTCGCATGCCACGAGAAGACAAAAAAAAACAAAAAATACAAAAACGGAACCAATAGTGACATCGCAAGTCATGTTAATTTTAATAATATGCCACGGGCATATGGCGTAGTGGTTAAGAGCGCGGGCTACTAACCCAAGATTCCGAGTTCGATTCCAGGCAGTGACTTGATTAATAATAATAATAATAATAATAACATCGAAAAATACCTTAGGAATGAGAACCCAGATTCGAAATTTTCCCAAGATACCTGATGAAGGCTGGCGGGTATATCAGCCGAAACGTTATATTAACAACAAACAAGATGAGGATAAATATCCGTCAAATGTAAATAATGTAAGTCATTCACTCTGTTTTGTCATGAAATGCTTGCATCTCACAGTTTTACCAGATGCTAGGCAATAACAGCAGAGATATGAATGCATGCAATAATAACAGAAGCTAAACATCGCTCAAACGAGACACTTCTGTCATAAATGTAGAGTGACATATTAGATAATGTGTATGCCTTTGATAATGATATTTAGTCTTAAATGGTTGACTCGTGGCTACTACTAACGCTCGCTTAAAAGGAGAAAACAAAAAAAGAAAACAAAAAAAAACACAAGAAACAAAAACACCCCAAAAAACGAAACCAATAGTACATCGCAAGTCGTGTTGATTTTAATAAATCTACATACATATATGAGGAAATATACTGAGCCTATGGAAGATGAATAAAGAATAATATAAGAATAAATATAAAATATATAAAGAACAATATGTTAATGCCAGCTTCTGAAAGGAACAACGAACTGTAGCAACGCTATTTCTTTTTCAGGTGTCTGACATGTCACATTCACGTGGGAAAAAAAGAGAAAAACAAGGTGAAGGATAACAAATAATATTCTAAGAAAAATATGGGAGCGAGAATACATTGCTTTTCTCTTCATTTTTGCTGCTGTTGTTGATGTTACTATTTATATTTAACTTTGGATTAGCTTTAATAGAAACTATAATAGCAATGATATATCAACGCTGAAAGCCCTCTATATTTTGTCTCTGGTTTTCAAACTTATAAATAAAAGGGAACACCGAAAAATATTCGTCAAAAGTTTGGGCCACCCTTGTCCTACTTGTCTTTAATACAAATGAGAAAAAGAAGGCGACGAGCTGATAGATAAAATGCTTAGAGGCATTTTATTCGTCTTTACATTCTGAGCTTAAAATCCGCAAATGTCTACTTAGTTTTTAATTCTTTCGAGGGCGATAAAGTTGATCACTGGAATCGATGTAATCGATTAGCCCCCTAATATAAAATCGCAGGTCTTGCGTCTATTGTAGAAAGGGTTAGTCATGAGAGGCGGTGAGTAGGCGGAATCGTTAGCGTGTCGAGCAAAATGCTTAGCGGCATTTCTTCTAGTTTTATGTTTTCTGTTAAAATTGCGTCGAGATCAACTTTAAGCTTGACTTTCATCCTTTCGGGGACGCTGAAATAAGTAACCGCCCAAGATTGGGTTCGATGTAATCGGCTATTCTCCACTCCCTTAAAATTTCAGACATTGTGCCTAAAATAGAAAGTGTGGAAAAGCCAGCGTTTGCTTACAGTTAATTAATTCTTTCCTCTTCTTTATATTGGAAAAAATTAGAACCAGTGATTATTATGAAATCTAATATGGCAGTGAGCTGCCATAATCCTTAGTAGGCCGGGGAAAATGCTTATTGGCATTTCGTCTGTCTTTACGTTCTTAGTTCAAATTCCGCCAAGGTCGACTTTGCTTTCATCTATTCAGACTCGACAAGATAAGGATCAGTTGAGAACTGGGGTCGATGTAATCGACTTCTATCCATCACCAGGCACACTGAACGTTAGCCTTGTACCAAAATTTGAAACCCATATTATTAAATTTGGTGCACTTGGCAATCATCAGTGGGATACCGTGATGAAACTGCGCCACCTCTACTATGTCAAAAATTATGGCTAGGATATATCTAGAGCTAAATTTTACAGTAAGCTCTTGTTGCTTTGAAGGCAGTAGGGTGTGATATGAGACAAATTTAGCTGTTAATTCTAACAAAGCAAACAATAGGTACAGGCTTCATTGTAGGATAAGTTTCCATTTGCCGTTTGAAGGAATCCTACATTAATTTCTTTTCTCATGTCTTCATATCTAACAGAAGACATTCTCCACCATCTTGTACAGAATTACGCCAGACATCACAACGTTTCCAATCCCGTAACATTGAATTACTTCTTCAAACACGGAAACTCAGTGAATTTTATTAGTTGTATTGAACTGATTTTACCGACACGGATCATAATCGATTCCTTTGATCACCTATGCTTCACGATATTATTATGCAGCTAAGGACTGGACAGGCTTCAGCAGTTGTTACACGAGTTTTCTCTAGACCCGATCTTTATCAATAAGCAGAGACTTGTCTTATAATAAACAGTCCTTCAGTTCATCAAGTCGGCAAATTTTCCAACGTTTTCATTGAATTCTTCAGTGTATTGTATTTTTCGTTTGAATACTCCCTTGAGGACGACTTCAGTTTACTGTTTGATCGTATTACTGTTAGATTTCTGGGCTTTGTTGCTCTAATTGATGTCAGCAGATCATTGCCGATAATTATATATGTCTACATATCTGAGTTACAGTAAATATATTTGTATGTGTGTGTGTGTGTGTATATATATGTATGTATATATATATATATATATATATATATATATATATATATATATATATATATATATATATATATATATATATATATGTGTGTGTGTGTGTGTGTGTGTGTGTGTATATATATAGATATAAATATATTTGTACGTATAGATACGTAGATATAGATATACACATGCCAAATAAAACACTTCTGCGTCTGATACTGTGTATATGCTTACATGCATGTGTTTGCGTGAATATATATATATATATATATATATGTATGTGTGTATCGCTATATATATTTATATATTTATATTTATATAAATACATAAATTCATCTCTTCTACACTCAAATATTCACACACATACACGCGTGTGCAAATGTATATGTGTGAGTGTGTGTGCGTATGTGTGTGTGAATGTGTGTATGTGTGTGTATATTTCTGTATGTCTGTGTATATATGGATGTATGTGTGTATCTTGTCAAAATCTGACTGTCCATTTGGAGATTCTGCAAGGCCTGGGTTGCTCACTACTGACAAGGAAGAACATTTCACAGTTTATGCTAGACTCAGCTTACATTGCATACTGTGTTTGATTTGGGTGATAATTATTTTGAAAACTAATTTAAACATGTAGAAATAGTAATTGAAGATTTGTCGAATTCTGTCTACATACGAATGTGTTTGTAAAATTGTTATATCTAAAGGTGGTGCTCCAGCATGGCCGCTGTCAAATGACTGAAACAATTAAGAGTAAAAGAGTATATCTAGCCTCAAAGTCAAACAACGGATTTGTCTGAAAGCACTGGAGGAAGATCAGAATATAGGGGACATGCTGTTTATTTGGTTGCGAGAAATGGACATAATGGATATTACTAGAATATTCATGTTGGTAGAATATTGTTTTTATAATTCGGAGGCTATAAGCTGAAGTTACATATTGTTACCAACTAGAAATGTACAGTCTAAATTATGCAAATATGTAAATATATATATATATAAGAACAGTAATAAAAGAATGAAGAACGAATATATAGTACGCGTGTTTATTTGGCAAAAAATCTGACCACCACGAAATACAACAATATATATATATATATATATATATATATATATATATATATATATATAATTATAATACAGGGTATCTAAGAGATACCGCCACGCTGAAAATAGCTGTCAAATCCTGACTCTAAACCACAATAAATGTCCACATAGCACAAGGAGCGAAGACGAAGACAAAATAAACCAGTAAAAATAACAAGATATTTCCAGATCCCGGATTTATGGCTTTGCATTAATAATGCTTTGCCTTCATCGGTGGAATATACTCAAGCACATAAATACAAATATATGTATATAAACAGTATACTTACATATACGGACATATACACACATATATATGCACGTATGTACACGACTAGCTTAAATAGCCCGCGTAAAGACTCCTCGTGCGATACGGACAGAATATCAGCGCAGTAAATACACTGACAAAACAAATTTATATAAATAAGGATAAGATCGATATTTAAAATATTGATTTTATCAAGTGGCCAGCATGGGAATAAAAACCATCAAACGTAATAATTATTTAAAATTATAATACAGGGTATCTAAGAGATACCGCCACGCTGAAAAATAGCAGTCAAATCCTGACTTTAAAACCACAATAAATGTCCGCATAGTACGAGGAGCGAAGACGAAGACAAAATAAACCAGTAAAAAAACATATATATTTATATATATATATATATATATATGTGTGTGTGTGTGTGTGTGTGTGTGTGTGTGTGTGTGTGTGTGTGTGTGTGTGTGTGTGTGTGTGTGTGTGTGTGTATCTGTATATATATATATTTATATATCAACGAGAAACATCTCTTATACTCTGGATAAGATAGCATGACGCTAGACACACATCTGGACTGTGCTTATGACGTATTCATATGGTATTGATAGATCTGGAGGATCCTTCGACTGTTTTCTCTGTGTCCTGCCTTCTCGAACCGAACAAGCTTAGTTGTGTGTCTTTGTGTTCGTGTTTGTCCGCCACCACTGCTTGACAACCGGTGTTGGTGTATTTACCCCCTCCCCGTAACCTAACAGTTAAGTCAAAGAAACCGACAGAATAAGTCTTCGGGTTTAAAACATGAAGTTCTGCGGTCGATTTCTTTGACTAAATCTCTTTAAGGTAGTGTTCCAGGATCGCCGCATTCAAATGACTGAAACAAGTAAGGAAACAGAAGATACCCTGTTTGAGATAGCTGGTTGTTACGCAATCATATATAGTTATGGAATATACACTCTCGTCCACACATAAATAACAATGAGATGTTCACACTTGTGTTCTATTGAAACACGCACACCCACATGTGCAAGTTTAGCCATTCGCAAACACACGGACACATCAATTCACATAGGTTCAAAGAAATTCAGATAACCACATATCCTAAAAGCTGTCGATTTACGCAAAATAGCTTCACACTGTGGCAACTTGAATTTAGTAAAAGAAAATCAATCTAAAATAAATAACAAAAAAACATGCATACGTCCATACATTCATACATAGATCCATACATACGCATATATGTATACATAATGTTAGATAGATAATGGAACTTAGCTATCGATATACGTAATACATTAACACAAACAAACGTATGTTTAATTCCTACAATCTAATCAGACACAACACAACATATACAACAAACTTTTGTGTTTCGCTCCAGTATTTGAGTTCATATTCTTGGTAGGAACGTGTTTTAATTTCGTCATGGAAGATAACTGCAATTAATTAAAAACAAAGAAAAACACAAAAAGGAAAGAACAATAGAATATGAAGAAGTAGAAGAAAGAGAAGGAGATGGAAGATTAGAAAGTGGAGGGGAGACAGAGCAGGAGAAAGAAACGAATAGAAGAAAATAGAAACACAGGAAAAGAAAATGACGAAAAAACTTTGTTGCGTCATATGAATGTTTACAACAATCATTCTGATATCTTCGTTATTTTCATTAATTAAATGGAAGTTGCTGTCTAATAAATGTTGTACTATTGAAATTCCAGATTGTCTAACATAAGTTCTGTATATTACTAGCTGTTCTCTTCCATCACATGATATAGCTGGGCACTGATTTGCCTCAGCCTTTTTCAAACTCTTCTCTATTTGTTCTTTCTCTTTTATGTCATTCTTTTTCTGTCTTTCTGTTTCTATGTTTCACGTTGTTTCTTCTTTCTCCATTTACTAACACTCCTACACTCTCATGTATACTTGATGTAAGCAACCACCAACTGAATGGTATGCCCTCAGCCATTTTAGCTTTGTATATATGTTTGTGTGTTACACCAAATACCTTGAATACAAAGTATCGATGGCTGCCTGTGTACTCTCAAAAGAACATATAAGTGAACAGACACAGACACATACACACACACAATGTATACGTACATCTATACACATAAACATATACGCGTAAATGCTCTCACGTACGCAGAGTCTATGACGCATGGGTGCTAATCAGGCTGAATATATATATCCATATGTTTATATGTAATTGCAATATATGTGTGTTTTTGTGTGTGTGTGTGCGTGCGTGAGTGCGTGTATGAATGTATCCAAATATATGCATATATATATATGTATATACACACATATAATATATACATATGTATATGTATACACACACTCATACATATATATACATATATATATAAAGTACACACACAGAGAGTCAGACAGACAGACAGACAGACAGACAGATAGATAAATAGATAGATAGATAGATAGATAGATAGATAGATAGACAGAGAAAATTAGATACACATACAAGTATATTTATTCATAAAATTCACATACACGCACAGACAACCGTATTTATTTTTATATATAAACAGGTGATATGTATGAAATATTCATTTACATCGAGCACAAGCTTCATTGTCAAATAATAATTATTAGATATATAATATAAAAGTTAAAATCAAATTGCATTAGCAAATGCTCAAAGATGCATAACTCCAATCATAATTTTACTAATTATTAAACTGAGTTAAATTGGCTTAATGCGTTAATCTATAAATGCATTAGGTGTAGGAAAGTATCATATATATTGTGGAAGGATTCCAACCACTCCATCTGATTAAAAGTAGACTGACATATTGCTAATAAATAAAGTACTGTGAGCAATTGAGAAAGCAGTTCATTGGAAGCAGTCCACTGTGAACCTTCGAGAATGTTGAGTCTCGTGTAATAGTAATCGCATTGCGTCGAGTAAATATTTCTTTTCCCTTGCATCGTTATATTATTTATCCAACACCAGGATATAAAAGTGCCGACGAGTTGTTCGGAGCTTGCGTTGGACGTTCAGATATCATTTTTTTTTGGTGTGTGTGTGTTGGGGGGGGGGGGGGGGGATCCAAAGAAGAAATTGTTTTATTATGCAAGATTTTTAGGCCTCCGTGATGCAGTTGCAACAGCAATAGCAGCAGCAACAGCAACTACAACAACAGCAAATAGAGCAGCAGCAACTACAACACCAACAACAGCAAAACCAAGGGTTGCTAGAATTAGTGTTGAAGCCGTCTGAAAATACTTCAGGTTCGTACTCGCCAGACAGCGTAACAAATTTAATTTTACAATTCAGTTATAATCCAGAAGAAGAGATTACCTTTTTTGCATATCTTCGAAGAAACGTAGAAAACTTCAAAGGAGAACGTAAAAGTTGGTTTGACGAGAAAAAATTACGACTACTGCTAGGAAAGGTATCCCCTGCCGAACACGAAAAATATAATATCTATATTCTGCCGAAGAAGCCATGTGAGATTAGTTTCGATGAAACAATATTTTATCGAAAATTTTCAGTGAAAGAAGTTCCCTGTTCAATACTCGCTGGTAATTTTTAAATTTGGTCAAAAAATGTGATAAAGATTTCGTCACCAATACCGAAGTTGTTAACAGAAAATGTGAAAAATTCAAATGAAATGAATAAACTCCGGACATGTTCAAATACTTAATTTTGGTTCATCTTATTGCAAGCAAAGATGCAGATATACGTTCCCGGATATTAACAAAATTAGAACAGGACCAACATTTAACTTTACAGGCAGAAGGAGAAGAACACTAGAGGATTATAAATCTTAGATATGACGCAAAAAAAAAAAAGTAGAAAGAGATGGCTGTAGAAAGAGATTGCATGTCAACCGGTAACAAATAAGAAAAAAAGAGAAAAAATATAGAAAGGAATCCATGTTATGAGTGCGATAGTCTACATTTTAAAAGTAACTGTTTGTTTAAAAATATGAAATGCTTCAAGTGTAAGATAGGTCATAAAAAAATCACACTAAACCAAAACTTAAACGGTTGAACTGAAAAAATCAAGTAACCAGGTTATTGGTGATAAGAAATACAAACGAATCTCAAAAGAAATTTGTGTATGTAAAAATTAGTAACAGATACGTAAATTTACAATTAAATACGGGTTGTGATATCTCGATGATTAACACAGCTACGTGGAAAAGATTAGGAGACCTAGATTAAAAGAAACTTAACATTGCGCTTGGTGTTTCAGGAAAAAGTCTACATTTTAGGGGCGGATTATTAAGTGACGTTACATTTCGTGGAAAAACCTTAAAAGCCAAAGTTCTTGCGTTAGATAATACAACAAATTTATTCGGAACAGACTGAATGGAATTATTTAACTTATGGGACCTCCCCATAAATCTTTTCTGTAAAAATGTGAATGGTTTTTCCGCCAGTACAAATAAGTTGCCAGACGAATTGAAAACAAAATTTAAAAGATTTTTTCTGAAGTTTTGTCTGATGATTTAGGTCTGTGAACTAAAACGAAAACGAAGTTTCAAACAAAAGAAAGCGCCATACCGGTATTTAAACAAAGACGAACAGTACCTTTCTCAGCGTTAGAACAGATAAAGCTGGTATAGATATGGTAAAGAAATTTGTTTAATAATTACACCGTAATTTTAGACAAATTGGAAGAATGTTATTCTTGGTAAATGGGAAAAATGCCGAATATAAAAGACATTAACCAACTAAAAAAATGATTCACAGGAAAAACAGTCACGAGAAACGAAATCCCAATGGCGGTATTGTACAACACGTTTGAGGTACTTACACCCAAACAATTTGAAGCTACACGTTCTAGCATCGGAAAACGGCAAAGAACGGAAACATTGAAATTGAACCCTAAGAGTAAAGAATATCAAAGCTGTGAGCGGAGTTTAAATTTCAAAAGGGGGAGAAGTTGGAGAAAGAAATTCTAAAGCGGAGAGATGTTGTGGAAGAATTCCGACCACCTCCATGTCACTAAAAATGAACTGACACATTGCTAATAAATAAAGTACTATGAGCAATAGGGCAAGCAGTTCACTGTGAGCTGTTGACTGAGAGCGTGTAATAATACTCGTCTTGTGTAATAATAATCGTACTGCGTCGTGTAAATATTTCTTTCTCCTTGCTTCGCTAAACCATTTATCCAATACCAAGGTATAAAAGTATAAATATAACGGAAAGAAAATTTAAGTACTATCGAAGCGTTTCAGTATATATTAGGTATGTAGTCAAAGTTCATAATAGCCAATGCTGAAAAATACATGTTAGAACACATCACAAGATATACCGCTAACATCGTCTGTGTGTGTGTGTGTATATATATATATATATATATATATATATAAATAAGGATAAGATCGATATTTAAAATATTGATTTTATCAAGTGGCCAGCATGGGAATAAAAACCATCAAAGGTAATAATTATTTAAAATTATAATACAGGGTATCTAAGAGATACCGCCACGGTGAAAAATAGCAGTAAAATCCTGACTCTAAACCACAATAAATGTCCACATAGCACAAGGAGCGAAGACGAAGACAAAATAAACCAGTAAAAATAACAAGATAATTCCAGATCCCATATATATATATATATTGAATGAAACGTCCAATGCATGCTACAGTTGTTTCAATAGCATAGCAATATATTTGTACTAAATATATTACATGAATATTGTATATGCTATAATTGTCACCCATTTCGTCAAGCAGTTGTTTTTACCTCCCAAAAATTGGAAATTTGTGATCAAGTGTGTGGAAATATTAACGTATACAATAATCAAGATGCCATACATGAAATGCAAATAGCTTGCAGTGTAGAGAAATATTTGCAACTTGTATTGAGTTGTCATTTTCTGTTGATCATTATCTATTCATCTTCATTTACTCTATCACTTCATGGCGTGACATTTGCAACTAACGTTGGTACAGGGATAGAAGTAGCGGAATGCCTGATATCATTAAACAAGTTGCGATTACATTAATTAATTTTGTGGCTTGGTGAAGAAATAGAAATATTTATTAGTATTCCAGCGTGTACAGTGCTATCCCAATACACGCTAGAAGCGACTGACCTCAGATTGAGCAGCTGTCTTGCAGCCATTAGATCGCTTCTGTTGATTTTACACCAAGTAGCTTTACAAAAGTGGCATAAATTTAATTCCCTTCTATTTTCCTTTCTGTTTCTCTTTCTTTTACCCTTCCACTTTTTACATTCAACTTCCTCTCGCTTTTTTCGTGACTTCTCTTGTTCTATTGTACTGATTTGTAACTTGTATAGGCAATACAATCAGATTGCTTGGGGATTGCTTGGAGACACTAGGCGTGTTATTAAAACCTACCATCTACAATGGATGAAACTTAGTCGCTAATAAATGTTCTATATATATATATATATATATGATCGACCACTAGCCACTAATGTTTTTTTTTAATTCTCTTTTTGCTTATTTTCTCGTGTTCCTTTCTGTTGAAGAGCGTAGGATCGATACGTAAAAGACTTTCCGAGCGTTAAACTAATACACCTGTTTGTTGTTTACACACCTGTCTTCGTCTTTTTTTTTTGTAAATTCCAACCATATATATATATATATATATATATATAAATTTATCATTATAAATATACAGGGATTAGCAATTGAGTTGCTTCTCCAACATACTGAAAATTTAGAAATAGCAGTCAAAGAACTACTGATTCCAAACTACAAATTTTCTCTAAAGTGGATGGCGATACTTATGGCACACATAGAACAAAAAACCGGAGGGGAAAGCGTAAACAAGCCAAGCCTTTAGTTAATTGGATACAAATCGTTTCATGGTTAAGTGAATGGAAATTTCACTATTCCAAACTTCAGCCTCAATATTCTGATAAATTTGAAAGTGTCTCTAAAAAAAAAAATTCACGGTAATCTTTGGCCATGCGACACCAAAAATCAACGATAAGAAAGGCACTTACGAATTCATCGGCTAGCGAGTTCAGGCACCTCACCTCAAAGAAATCTATTCCATGTGCGTCACAAATAGTCCCGTATGAAAAAAAGTTCCGTGTCGAACTGGATTACGGTTTAGCCATCTAACTTAGAGATATCAAATATAAAATATACAAGAATAAGGGCAGAGAATCGTCAATTAATAATAGAATTAATAATTAACAATTCTGCCAAGTAGTTCAGTATGAAAAAAAACCTTTATCGGTAAGACTATTTATCATTATAAATATACAGGGATTAGCAATTGAGTTGCTTCTCCAACATACTGAAAATTTAGAAATAGCAGTCAAAGAACTACTGATTCCAAACTACAAATTTTCTCTAAAGTGGATGGCGATACTTATGGCACACATAGAACAAAAAAACCGGAGGGGAAAATGATAAATAGTCTTACCGATAAAGGTTTCATACTGAACTACTTGGCAGAATTGTTAATTATTAATTCTATTATTAATTGACGATTCTCTGCCCTTATTCTTGTATATTATATATATATATATATATATGTGTGTGTGTGTGTGTGTGTGTGTGTGTGTGTGTGCGTGTGTGTGTATGTGTGTGTGTGTGTGTGTGTGTGTGTGTGTGTGTGTGTGTGTGTGTGTATATAATTCCACCTCCATATACAGGGTGCGCATGCACAAGCAAACATATATGAAGACACAAACAGTCATCTACGTGTAAGAACACCTCTTACGCTCATCCACGCACGTACAAATATTCCTGCACACCTGCACACAAACATCATACTGGCCGTGCCACCAAACTCTCAAGCACAAATAACAAAACCTCATACACCCACGCTCACATGCACGCACACACACAGACACGCACCTATACACCCGCCCTAAACCCACCGTACACACACATACACACACACGCGCGCACACGCGGGCACACATGTATACGAACTCAAACTCACCGGCCTTACTGCTGCAATATACAGGCGCCACCAGGTAGCCTGTCCCACTACTTTTTTTTTATGGAATTGGTGTCACTAACCAGTTGACATTATCCACTATGACACCATTTGACCTTCATTGATGCATAACAGTTCATCCTCCGATAGCAATGTTGGACTTCACAGACCTTTCTTTTCGGTCATTCCAGAAGACTCAAATATTTAAGCTCTGTGATGGGTCTGCGAAATTTCAAGTAGCACTTAAACTGAATCAGACTTGTTTTAAATAGCACCTACTAAATGTGTTGAGTGACTTCTTCTTTCGTTTGTCCATTAGGGACAAGTATTCTCTGTATAGAATACATTTCGTAGTGCTCAAGTGATTTGAACTTGAGCAGGTAGAGGAGTAAATGTAAGGACAAGCAAGTTAGGCGAGTCGATATACATTTACTAATATGTGTATGGATATGTACGTAGAGAGAGAGAGAGAGAGAGAGAGAGAGAGAGAGAGAGAGAGAGAGAGAGAGCTGAGTTCGGAGGGATATATCGCCCGGGCGGATACCGTATTGGCTCTCAGTTAAGTTCCAGTTAACGGCTAACCACAACGATCAGTATCTAACGTCTCTAACTACAATTAATTGTTAGTCACTCAGTGAATTCTTCTGATGGGTAATTCCGTGTACTTTTCGCTGGACGGTAAATATTGTCTGGAGTGTATATTAGTATTAATAATGATGAAGCGTATGGTGACCAGTACGTCCACAACATTTATTTTATAGTTATACATAGCATGCACGACCCATTTTGACATATATAAAAACGTTAGATACAACACCCTCTAAGCGGCTCCTATCCAAGAACACAAATAAGCGATGACTTTGGCTGCATCAATTCGTTAACCTATGCTTTCAAATGTAGTATTTGATTGTTATAAAACTCCGCCTATGGATACAGACACCACACATATGTACATACACCGAATTTATGTAGTAGTAGTAGTTGTAGTAGTTGTAGTAGCAGTAGTAGTGGTGGTTGTAGTGGTGGTGGTGGTAGTAGTAGTAGTGCTAGTAGTAGTAGTGCTAGTAGTAGAAGCAGCAGCCATAATAGCAGTAGTGGTAGTAGTAGTAGTAGTAGTAGTAGTCGTGGTAGTAGTAGTAGCATCAGCAGCTGTAATAGCTGAAGCAGTAGTGGTACTAGTAGTAGTAATAGTAGTGGTACTAGTAGTAGTAGTAGTAGTAGTAGTGGTAGTAGTAGTAGTGGTAGTAGTAGTAGTAGTAGTAGTAGTAGTAGTGGTAGCAGCAGCAGTAGTGGTTCTAGTAGTAGTAGTGGTACTAGTAGTAGTAGTAGTAGTGGTAGTAGTAGTAGTAGTAGTAGTAGTAGTAGTAGTGGTAGCAGCAGTAGCAGTAGTAATAGTAGTAGCAGCAGCAGCAGCCGTAATAGCTGCAACAGTAGTGGTAGTAGTAGTAATGGTACTAGCAATAGTAGTGGTGGTGGTAGTAGTAGTAGAAGTAGTAGTAGCAGCAGCAGCAGTAGCAGCCGTAATAGCTGCAACAGTAGTGGTAGTAGTAGTAATGGTACTAGCAATAGTAGTGGTGGTAGTAGTAGTAGTAGTAGTAGTAGTAGTAGTAGTAGTAGTAGCAGCAGCAGCAGCAGCCGTAATAGCTGCAACAGTAGTGGTAGTAGTAGTAATGGTACTAGCAATAGTAGTGGTGGTAGTAGTAGTAGTAGTAGTAGTAGTAGTAGTAGCAGCAGCAGCCGTAATAGCTGCAATAGTAGTGGTAGTAGTAGTAATGGTACTAGCAATAGTAGTGGTGGTGGTGGTAGTAGTAGTAGTAGTAGTAGTAGTAGTAGTAGTAGTAGTAGTAGTTACCTGTTTTTCATACGTGTAACAATTCGTCAGATGTGATCGCATGTGTCCTTGAAGCAACGCTAGCAGTCGATGATTTCTTTCAACTCAAATAGAAACTATAAATTGTGTTTGCACAAAAGACTACATCTGATACATTTTATTCCAGACTTTTAAACAGTTGCACCACTCTATTTATAATATTATTTTTCCCTCTTACTAGACGAAGCATCCCAAAGTTGTGTGTCGCATAATCTTGTTTTCCCTATTCCATACACTGGCAATCCTTTTTCTTCTACTACAAAACAATGCAGTCATTGAATTCATTCTCTAATCTCTTGTTTACTGTGGTAGAAGGAGAGAATTGGTGAGTTGGAGGGATGCAGCAAATAATTTATTTGAAATAGGAATAAAAATCGAAAAAGCAATAGGAAAAGAATACAAGCATTACGCGTACGTACGTATGTATGCATGTATGTATGTATGTATGTATGTATGTATGTATGTATGTATGTGTACATATGCATGTACGTATGTAGGTATGAAAGAACGCAGGTGGGAGAAGAAGAATTATCTCTCTCACCCCCTCTCTCTCCTTCTCTCTCTCTCTATATATATATAAACACATATACATACGTATGTGTATATATATATACATACATATATACATACATGTGTGTATTTACATAAATACATATCTATCTATCTATCTATCTATCTATCTATCTATCTATCTATCTATCTATCTATCTATATATATATATATATATATATATATATATATATATATATATATATATATATATGTATATATATATATATATATATATATATATATGTATATATATATGTAAGTATATATATACATATATACATGTATTTATGTATGTACACATATGCATGTATGTATGTATATACACATACGTTTGTATATATATATATATAGGTATATATATATTATGTATATATATATATATATATATATATATATATATATATATATATATATATATATATATATATATATATATATATATATATGGGAGAGAGAGAGAGAGAGAGAGAGAGAGAGAGAGATCGAATCAGAGAAAAAGAGAAAGAGAAAGAGAAAGAGAGAGATTTAATGGTTAAATATATGAAGGGATTAAAAGAAAGTTTATCAACACTTACACAAAATGCATTATTCCATTCCAATACACTGCAAACCCTTATTTATTGGTCTCCCCTTAAAAAAAAAAAAGACAGGGAGAGCTATGCTACACGGTTCAATGATCAAAATCTTTTCATCCGTACCTTGAATTATTTGTATTTGTGTTAGTTTACTCTTGGTGATTTTATTTTCATGTTGCTTCTTATGGAACCTACTGATTCTCTCCCCCACCATCCCCACTCACAGACCGACTACAAAATAACAAATAGCGAAAACAACAAGGATAAAAATAGTAACAACACCAATAATTGTAGTAGCAACAACCCAAACAGTTAAAGACAACTGACACACAAAATGCACACACTATATACATCTCATTATATATATACATACATACATATATACATTTATATATGTGTATATATAAACACATATATGTATCTATCCATATATATATATATATATATATATATATATATATATATATATATATATATATATATACACATATATATACGCACATATATATACATATATATAATTATATATATAAACACACATATATATATATATATGTATGTATATATATATATATATATATATATATATATATATATATATATATATATACACATATAAATACATTTAACTAGATATATGGGCAAACGCATATATATATATATATATATATATATATATACACATATTAAAAATGAACTAAGAAATGAATAATGTTAAAAGGCAGAGAACTAAACCCATCTTAAATTCAATTTTTCTAATTTTTTTTTTCTAAATTATTTGCATTGTTTTTATTGTTTTAGGAAAATTCTACAGCTTGTTGACATTCTCTCTAGAATATTTGGTGCATTTCTTAAGGAAAACTATAGAAAAGAAGAGAAAAAGGATAAAGAACAAAATATTAAACAAACGGAAATAAAGAAAGAAGGAATAAATCAAAGGTTCAAAGAACAGGAAAAAAAAAAAAAGGTGGGGGGAGCATGAGAGATATAGAGTTTTATATATTATAATTCAATGTCTTGCTTCCAGCTATTGACTTTGTTGTTGTTGTTGTTGTTACGGCTTAGTACAAGCTATTCCTTCGGTTAACTTTTAGATGAGAGGAAACATCGTAAGAAATGCGTCTATCAAGGCATGAAAAAAGATTAAATGCTATTCAAGATTTAAGATTTTATTCCAGATCTTTGCAATCCTGTTCCAATTGCATACTATTTTTGTCTCATCTATTTCTGCGTGTTATTGTGCATATACGTGTTTGCAGGTGGGCTTGTGTGCGTAGGATATGGTGCACATGAGTGTGTAAATGTTTCTCCCTGTTTTCTCTTCATATTACACTCTTACGCTCTCCCGTACATTCTCGTTCAATATATCTGTTTCCCACTCTCACTTTCTCCGTTCTCTTGCTTTATTTGCTTCCACTCTCTTCCTTCTGCATCTGTTCATCCCTTCGCTTTTGTTTCTGGTTCTCTATCTGTCCGCATTACTCTCGTGCGCTTTCTTTATCTGTATTTCGGTACGATTTTGTGCGCTCGCTCTCTCTCTTTCTCTTTATATATATAGATATATATATATGTGTATGTGTGTGTCTGTGTGTGTGTGTGTGCGCGTATACATACGCATGTATATGTATAGATGTGCGCTCAAGGCCGCAAGCAGCCTTCGATTTTCCTATCCAAAGGGGTTTTTCAACCCAACATTTACAGGGTTTTATATATAGCTTTATGTAATGCGCAGGAAGAACCTAAGGTCTCCCCTCCCCACTCAAAACAACAATTCATGCTCGCTGGAATGTTTATAAGATTCATACACACACACACACACACACACACACATATATATATATATATATATATATATATATATATATATATATATATATATATATATATACATATATATACAGGGATAGCCATAAGTCGGTTTACCCATTTCTAATAATAATAAAGAAATGGGTAAAGTGACTTATGACCATCCCTGTGTGTGTGTATATATATATATATATATATATATATATATATATATGTGTATATATGCATACGTATATATATACATATATGCATATATATATATATATATATATATATATATGCATATATGTATATATATACGTATGCATATATACATATATATATATATATATATATATATATATATATATGTGCATACGTATATAAATATAAATGTATATTTGTATATAGATGTGTGCTCTCTCACTCTTTCTACACACACACACATATATATACAGAGAGAGAGAGAGAGAGAGAGAGAGAGAGAGAGAGAGAGAGAGAGAAGGAGATAGATAGAGAGAGAGAAAGAGAGAGAGAGAGAGAGAGAGAGAGAACAGCGAAGGAACCCAAACAAATAAACCAAAACACAAATGTTGATACACACTATGTTAACAGAAACACTGAAAAAGTCACCATAAGAGGGTATTATTAATGAATTCCGTCAATAGCTGACCACCTGTTGGGTTCAGAATTTATTGAGGAGAGTCACGTCTTGAATGAAATAGAACAAAGAAATGTACTGCAGTCCTTATATCTACTGAATGAATGACCATCCTAAAATTCTGCAGAATGAATAGCAAATAAATCCAGCACCACCACACACACCACCATCCCCATGTTACTACCATTTATTCTTCCACTCCCCCACCTACCACCTACCAAGTACACACAGAAATACCTACATAGTTAGATTGGACTTCATACTAGCAATGAGGGATGAACATCCCTCTCAGATTAATTCAACAATGCAGTATCGGCTGATGAAATGAATGAATGATGATGATCAACCGGGTGCCACGGATACTGCGGACTATACCTTACTCATCTCAAGGATTCGGACTCTAATGTGAAAATCATGTGATTTGTAGAAACGCGCGTAGAATTATTGTTTATATATATATATATATATATATATATATATATATATATATATATAAATAGTAAATGAGTATATGCATATATACGTACAGGTTTGTGCATACCGACATCCACCTGTATGTATAGGTGCATATCTGGGTACAGGACATTGCAAACAAAACGTAGACGAGAAAACACACAAGCCACATAGAGAACATTCTTCTTCATCAGCTACCCCCGTTTTAACACCGGCGTTTCGAAGAGCTAGGCAGGACGCATCGCTAAAACGGCTCTTCCCATGGACCGCAAATTAAATTTGTATACACAAATTAAACCTTGCCATGGAGGAATGTAGTGGCGGACAAAAAACAAGACAGGAAAACAAACAGAAAAGGCTATACGGCCAGACGGGAAAAATTATGTGTATGAACGGTGTGAGGCACCAACTTGAAAGTGGGGACGAAGTAAGTTCGCGTGTTTGCTCGGCGATAGCCAAGGAAGAAAAGGATTATTGACCGGAAGCATGTGACCATGCCGGTGTAAGGGGAAGAGAGAGAGAGAGAGTGGTAGAGGGAGAAACAAAGGGAGGAAGTAGAAGAATAGGTGTGCAACGAGAGGAAAAGAGGAAGTTATATATATATATATATATATATATATATATATATATATATATATATATATATATATATATATATATATTTATATATGTATATATATGTGTGTGTGTGTGTGTGTGTGTGTCTGTGTGTGTGTGTGTGTGTGTGTGTGTGTGTGTGTGTGTGTGTGTGTGTTAAAATATGATACAGATCAGAGAGCTACCTTAAAAGGAGAGTCCTACTCCCGGAGATGATTTCATCCTGTTCAATCCATGCGTTGTTCAGCATTATGCGGCTAAATTGAGGTTCCCAACACAATTAGTTGGTAAAGAGGGTAACCTTGGCAGCCATATACACATATATGCATGTACATATACATACGCAAATGCACACATAGACACAGATACACATATACACACAAACACACACACACATGTATATATGCGTGTGAACGTGCTGGTGCACACATGCACTTTGATGTGTACGATATTTATGCATGTATGTATGTGTATATATGTATATGTATGTATATATGTGTATGTGTGAGTGTCTGTACGTATATTTAGCATACGGGTTTTATGTTATACAAATGTGTAAGACACTTTGGTGATATGTATATATATATATATATATATATATATATATATATGTGTGTGACTATGAATGTTGATTGTGTGTGTGTGTGTGTGTGTATGTATGTCTATGTTTATATTTCTTGCTCATATAGACATCTTCAGAAGTACATAAACAAACGCACGCATACATGCGCATCCAAACACACACATATACACAAACATAAAATCATACTTACGTATAAACAAATTTCAAAAACAGTAAAAACAAACAAAAAAATGCTAACCGAATTTACCTGAATTGAATAGCTCATTTTATATATAATCTCCGAAGCTTCTTAACTATGTATTATACAGCAACATAGAAACAATCTTCATCTCATGTGTTGTTTTACTTTCAAAGTGCAACAGTTTAAATCACGTTTACTATCGCTTCTTATGATAAACAAATGGAAATAAAGAAGTACTTTCAGCAAACTCGTTTTTAAAACCTTTTAATATAATTCTCTACCTAATATATTTTCTTCATTCGTCATTATTGTTTTCTATCTCTTATACCTTGGGTACTATTTATATATGTCTCTCTCTCTCTCTCTCTCTCTCTCTCTCTCTCTGTATATGTATATATATATATATATATATATATATATATATATATATATATATAACTATGTATATATTTATATGCATATATTATATATATATATATATATATATATATATATATATATATATATATATATATATATATATATATATATATATATATATATACATACATATATATATATATATATATATATATATATATATATATATATATATATATATATATATATATGTATGTATGTATGTATATATAGTACACACACACACACACACACACACACACACACACACACACACTCACACGCGCACACATATATATTAATAATTTCTACTTATTTTTTCCTAGGTTGATTTTCTGATTTGTTATTGTCGCTCCTTCTGCACTTACTTTCCTTACTATATTCGAGTTTGGTTCGTTTATGTTATCTATAAGAGTCAAAGTTATACAAAATACATTTAAAAAAATAGATAATAAATAACATCAGGTTGAGGAGAATTAATAACAATAACGACTAACAAAGATATCAAACACACTGCTGGAATGATAAAAAAAAAATGTTTGTATAAATACAAAAATTGCAAACTAAAAATAATATCAGCCAGAGTAACAGTAACATTGTTATGACTTTACCATCAACAACCATAATAATAGGACAAGTCATTCATACGTACAAACCATTTTAAACAGAAAGGTTACAGCTATGTTGTACACATATACAGTAAAACGTTGACATCCTCTTAGCCTATTTCTAGGTAAGGCAGGCTTCTGTGCTTGTAACCTTATCAAAATTACTACATGAAGCTTTGGTTTAAACCAGACGCCAATCACCTACAGTAAACCACCAGCCTGATGACATTGACGTCAGTCAGCATTGGCTGTTTTTGTACTGGTTAGATCTTAGGGATATATGTACAGTCCATAATGATTGCTACCTTCTTGCGTAGTTATTGAGCTCTTAAACAATCGTAAGTTGTAAGCAGTTACTTGCATGGATTCCAGTAGGCATTCTTCTGAACAAGAGGCTTGGGGATAGAAATCGGCGTGAAGTCAGCTAGATGGACAAAATGTAAGGACGAAAGTGTCTCAAGTTCTTAAACTTAGCTGGTATGAGCTTATCTCTATGGAACTGATGAACATCTGTGAAAAGTCTAAATCAGCTTGTCTGTGAGCTACATGTGGGAATATATTATGAGATACTTTCTTTGGATGAGGTGAAGTATGTCTGTGAGTGCAGCAATAACAACGTCCACGGTATGGGGACAGTCCCTTTTTATGTGTATCAATTAAGATTTGTTTCTACTTTAGGTAAAAGGCCCTAAATTTTAGGGGAGGAGCCAGTCGATTAGATCGACCCTAGTACACAGCTGGTACTTAATTTATCGACCCCGAAAGGATTAAAGCAAAGTCGACCTCAGTGGAATTTGAACTCAGAACGTAAAGCCAGACGAAATACCGCTAAGCATTTCGCCCGGCGTCCTAACGTTTCTGCCAGCTCGCCGCCTTATCAATTAATATTTGTAGAGGGTTGCTGTTGGGAAGGATAGTGAAGCTTATCACCTACATTGATCCTGAAGATTCTATCTGCGAGCAGTTCCTTCTTGGGTGGGTGGGTGGATTGGTGCGGTACTGCTTCCTTGGTGTATATTGTGGAAGGAGATAAGATGAGCATGCCCTATTAGATGAAGCGATATGATCGAAGAATTGTTGGTGATTGGAAAAGTTCAGAGACCACTAGCGGGTGTATTTTGACGAGTATGGGAAGGAGACTATGAATCGCAGTAAATGAATTGAAAGGGACGTAACTGTGTGGCACGAGGAGAGTTATCAATGGTAAGAGATTTTCGGGATTGTCATCTTGCTCGGCTGTAAATAACCCTCTGTAGAATGCAAGAATTGACCACCGATCACATTATCCGGCTGGAGGAGTGCTGTGAGCACCTCTCATTATTAGAGACGCGTGTCTTGTACACCGTTTAATCCACAGCTATAAACCTACCATTAAAAGTACTGTGGGGGGGGGGGAACAGAATAAAACCTAGAACTACAGATTCTTGCCGTACAATAATTTTAGATATTAGAGCAGGTTTCAAAGGTCTCTTCTCGTTCTCCCTGCGGTTAATATATACATTTTGCATAGACTTTTAATTTGGCTGGTAATAGTAATCTGTTGCTGGCATTTGCCACATAGTAGGAGTCTACCTCCTGTTCAGTTAGCACTCCATCATTTCCGATGTCTACTTGAAGTTCTATTAAATCCTCCATTCGTCGTTTTTTTTCAGATGTTTGGGTTAATAAAAAAAATTGTTAGTTTTTTTATCCACTGCATTTAAATTTTCAGTTTTTGACTGGGTGTATAAACAGTTATGAGGTGGTCTGTTATCCAAGAACATTCATAAACATTAAAAAATGTATATTTGTTTAAACGATTTCATATTTATATTTCCTCAGATAGCATCCAACATTATTTTATTATCTGATAAGCTCAGCCAAAATTGTGTCAGAATTTGATGCCACAGAATAATGTACACAATGGTGAAACTAACAGTAAGCCTTCACCTTCTACGACTACTGCCCTGAAAAAAACTTCCCATATATTGACTGACGTAACGATATATCTAACGATATAGCTGTGTAACTAGGATTACATTTACAATGTTTAGGAGGTAAGTTATTGAACAATCAGTATGACAATTGCGATGCAATAAAACCAGATAAAGTAATTAGTCTTTATGCTTTCAGTTCGCATTCGTCATTATTCAATAAAAACATTGTTGTTTTTCACCAGTGTGTAATCAGTGAATATAATACAACATCATGTTGCAGAAAAAAAAGTGGAACTCCTATGGTGCGAAATACAAGATTAAAGTGAATGCGTAAGTCAAATAAGACTCAAACTGTGCAATAGAACAGGAGTTTTCCGTTATATAAAAAACAAAATGATGAAAGACTGGAGATCAAAGGAAGCACTCTCAGAAATACCTCATCGCCCACTGTGAAAAAAACTGAGAAATGCAATGGTTCCATATATCCATATATGAAATAGAAACCGAGGTGAAAGATTATATTCGAGAATTTATATTGCACCGCAATATAATGTTACATGTACAACTGGCGTAAAAGAATCTAAACTACTTTGCTCCTTTTTTATAGTAACTTAGATAATTTGGGTATGTTTCGACCAAAGAAAAGGCCAGACCATGTCTAACTTATTATCACCACTTGATAAGATCCGTTAAGAAGGTTTTTGTTAGGAGCTGAAGTACTTTCTACGTCTGAAAAGGTTGGAGTGTCTTTGTGAAGCAGTCCTTACTAATGTTGAATTTATTCGTTTTCCTGGATGGTGAAGTTTATCACTTACATTGATCGTGAGATTCAAGTTTTGTGGTATCGGCTAATTGAAGTACGGAGTTGTGTGCTGACGGAGATGTATCCAGGTACAGGTGGCTTATCTGGCATCCCTTGAACAAATTTGTTCAGGTTTTCTTTGAAAGTAATGGGATATTTTTCTTCTTTGATTTGCTTTGGGATAGTGTCGAAAAGAACAGGGCCTGTTGAGAAAAAGAAATTGTGTTGCAATGAATTTGTGTTGTGATCCTAAACTGTGCTGAGAGAGTATGATACGGGGCCCCAGCCTTGGATGAAGTCAGAATCTAACGATAAGGTCTTCTGGGCAACGGAGAGAATAAAGATTTAATGTTTAAGTCATGTAAAGAGCAACAAAGCTTTTTCTAATTAATAAAAGGCATGGCTGCGTGTAGTTGTTTAAAGGTGTCTGACATGGAAATTTTGAAAATACATTTCCCGCACAGACATTCATCCATTTGGGAACATCTTGTGTTTGGGAATGACGGCAACTCATATTTAGGACGACGTTACTAGATAGTCATTGTTGTAAGCTATTTTAGTTTGGCAATTAGTCTAACAATTGCTAATAAGATTATTTCAGGCATTCTGCGATTCTAGCTCCGTCTGTAAAGTGTGTCAAGTAAAATTCCAAAAGACTTATACTGTAGAAGGGGTCAATCTTATTAGCTTTCTCTCGATATATATGTGGCCTCGGAAGTAGGTGATGTGTCTGTCTGTCTGTCTATCTATCTATCTATTTATCTATCAATTTTTCTATAAATATATATATATGTTAAGCAATTGGCTTAAAAAACAAGTTGATTCGGTCGACTAAAATTGTTCGAGTTGGTGTTGAAGCATGGCCACATTCTAGTCACTAAAGCAAGTAGAAGATAAAATATGTACATACATACATACATACATACATTATTCTTTTATTCTTTTACTTGATTTAGTCATTTGATTGTAGCCATGCTGGAGTACCGCATTGAAGGGTTTTAGTCGAACAAAAAGACATCAGGACTTATTTCTTAAGCCCAGTACTTCTATCCGGTTCTTGTGCCGAACTGCTAGGTTACGAGGACGTAAACACACCGACACCAATTGTCAAGCTGTAATGGGAGGACAAACACAGATACTGTGACACACACGCAAACAACCACACACACATATAAACATACATATACGACTGGCGTTTTTCATTTTCCGCCTACCAAATCCAATCACAAGACTTTGGCTGGCCCTAGACTATAGAAGACACACAAGGTGCCACATAGTAGGACTGAACCCGAAACAGAAGCCATGTGGTTGAGAAGCAAGCTCTTACCACACAGCTACGCCTGGGCCTAAACTCGGTCACGTCTGCGCTTGCACAGCCATGTGCATATATGTATATATATGTATGCACATTCATACACATATTTGCATATGTATTTATACCAATTTAAATTTAACAATTTTAGAGATAAGGCGTTGAGCTGACAGAAGTGTTAGCACGCCAAGCAAAGTGCTCAGCTGCATTTCGTCCGTCTTCATGTTCTGATTTCAAATGACGCTGAGGTGGATTTTGCCTTTCATCCCTTGAGGGACGATAAATTAAATACCAGATGCACACTGGGGTCGATGTCGTCGATGTACCAAGCACTCCTGAAATTGCTGCTATTGTGCCAAAATTTGAATAGCTATAATGTGGTACTACTTGTCCGAGCTCTGTTAAACCAAAATACACACGAAAGTTGGTATTTGACTTCCCCGTTTTGTGCGCACCTAACGAAATGTTGTGTTGTGACCGTAGAATACATATTTGTGCAGTGGAGGTAGTTGTGTTTATGAAATGCATTTAATATACGTAAGAGTGTGCATAAGTTAATTCTTATGTATGTATATGTATGTATGCATGCGTGTGTGTGTGTGTATGTATCTATTTATGTATGTATGTATGTATGTATGTATGCATGTATGTATATGTGTAAGTATGTATGTATAAATGTATGTTTGCTTGTGTATGTATGGTTGGATGTATGCAGCTATCTATTTCACCCTCTCTGTATGTCTCTCTTGCTCTCTCTCTCTCTCTCTCTCTCTCTCTCTCTCTCTCTCTCTATATATATATATATATATATATATATATATATATATATATATATATATATATATATATATATACACCTCTACATACATTTACAGTATATATGCCTCCGTGCCATGTATGGCTATTTTTACAGTTAAAGGTAAACATTTGCGGACGAGCCGATTGTCTATAATTCAGAGCAAAACCTTTCATAATCCTATCAACTTTCTGACACTTCAGGCAGAAAATGTTCATGCTGCTCTGAGTAACGGCACCTTATTGTTTAGGAGTTGCAGTACTCTATGCATTAGGCATAAATAGAATGAAGAAGGCATAGAAGAAAAAAAATAATGTTCATGGTGTCTTTTCTTTATTTGTTTCTTTGTTTGTTTTATTTTTTGTTTATTTATTTATTAAATTGCTATTAAAAATGCGTGTAATGAAAATATGAGATAGTACAGATTGAAGTAGAAAGCGGGAGAATTAAAAAGCAAAGAGGGAGAAAATGAGGGAGAGAAAGCGAGGAAGTGAGTGAGAGAGGAAAATGGATAGAGAAGAAGAGAGATAGAAAGACAAAGACAGAGTGTTCGATCTGTGTGTAATTGTGGTAAAAAGAGATATATGCGAGGAGAACATATTGTGAGTTAGCAAGAGAAACGACTAGTAAGGGTAAGGAAGTGAGAGAGGACAGAATAGAATTTTGTAAACGCAGAGGCTCAGAGAGAGAAACAGAGAGAGAGAGAGAGAGGGGGTTGTGAGGTGACGAAGGGAGATTGACAGTATATGAAGGGGTATAGCGTGAGGGAGGCGAAGGTGATGCAGCAGAGTGGGAGAGAACTTCAAATTTTCGGAATGTGGACATAGAGAGAGGTGAAAATGGGGAAAGCTTTTGAGATAAGACTAACGAAGAAATTAATTGAGAGTATTTGAAATGTAGAGAGGGAGAGAGAGAAAGAAAAGGAGAGAAGAGAAGGACAATAGCAGTGTATTTGTGAACAAAAGTATTCGAATGGAGAGAAGGAGATTAAGAGAGAGAGAGAGAGAATAAATTTAAGGAGTATTATGTTAGAGAGAACGAGTGTTAGGAAATTGTCAATGAGGGACTTTTATATGTATGTATGTGTGTGTGTGTGGGTATTCTTTTTCTTTTATTCTTTTACCTGTTTTAGTCATTTGACTGTGGCCATGCTGGAGCACCGCCTTTAGTCGACAAATCGACCTCAGGACATATTCTTTGTAAGTACTTATTCTATCGACCTCTGTTGCCTAACCGCCAGGTTACGGGGACGTAAACACATCATCGGTTGTCAAGCGATGTTGAGGGGAAAATCACAGACAAACACACACACACACACACACACACACGCAAGCACACACACACGCAATCACACACACACACACACACACGCGCACACACACACACATCTGTATGTAAACGACAGGCTTCTTCGTGTGTTCGTCTGCTAAATTCACTCACAAGGCTTTGGTCGGTGTTGTCTCGACGCCCCAAAGCGAAGAAGTAAGATCTCCCAAGACATATAAATAGAGGTGTTGAGTAGCAGTCGAGTAGCAGTTGTGTAGCGGTTGAGTAGAGATCATCCGAAGGTGCTAGATAGTAGTAGCGTTGAGACATAACATTCGGCCAGAGGCTTTAGTAGAAGACACTTGCCCAAAGTACCACACAATGGGACAGAACCCGGAACCATGTGGTTGGTAAGCAAGCTACTTACTACACAACCATTCCTGCTCTGGTATATGCATACATATACAAGCCTAACCACGTTTCTTAATGGCAAGAGACAATGGGTAGCTGTTATTTTAACACACTGTACATTAAATGTACAAAAATGCGGGCTTAGTTGTTAAAGCGTCGGGCTCACAATCACGAGGTAGTAAGTTCGATTCCCGGGCCGGGTTATGTGTTGTGTTCTTGAGCAATTACACTTAATCTCTCGTTGCTCCAGTTTACTTAGTAGAAATGATTTGCGACGTCACTGGTGCCAAGCTGTACTGGTTTTTAACTTTCTCTTGGATAACATCGGTGGTGTGGAGAAGGGAGATTGGTATGGATGGACGACTTCTAGTCTTCTATAATCTACCTTGTCCGAACTTGTTCCTCGAAGAGTAACTTGCTACGCTCAGTCCCATGGACATTTATGACCAAAGGGGATCCTTACATTAAATGATATTTATCTGTTACTGGATAGTGTATATTTTTGTCCTCATCTTACTTTAACTGAACAGTAAACTACACACACACACACATATATACGTATACATATATATATATATATATATATATATATATATATATATATATATATATATATATATATATATATATATATATATTCCGAAATATCATCAGACTATAGATGACTAAATTACAACAGGTATATAGCCCATTGTTTATATTATAGTGCGTTGTTGTACCATTCAAAACTTTTTATTCTTTATATATATACATGGAATGCATATATATATATATATTATATACGTGTGTGTGTACACACATACATATATATATGTATAGTCAAATACATAGACAAATCGATAGATAGATAGAGACATTGATATTTAAAAGAGAGAGAGAGAGGTTAGCATATATTTTAACATGCGTATTAAGAGAGGGAGAAAAGGAGAAAGAAGCAAAGAAATGTTGATCAAAACAAATAAGTATGTGCGTTATGCGTTTGTGTGCAGAAGAAGAAGAAGAAGAAGAAGAAGAAGAAGAAGAAGAAGAAGAAGAAGAAGAAGAAGAAGAAGAAGAAGAAGAAGAAGAAGAAGAAGAAGAAGAAGGTGCTGGGATATAAAGACACAGAGATTGATAGATTAATATAGGGAAGGGATGAACGGAGAAAAATTGGCCAATGGTGGTCTAGCTAAACAAAAATATAACGAATAAGGGAAAGCTTGTGAAAAGTAAAAATGGCGCACAGAACCGATATGGGATGAGGCTGAAGCGTGGTGCAGAGAAACTGGATTTGGCGAGGGAAATGGAGGTGTAGGTGGGTGGTTTAGTGAAAGAGGGCCGGTGCAGAGAGTGTGAAGCAGAAGTCAAAGAAATGTATACTATATTACCATAAATCAGATAATCACTGCCGAGAAGTGGAAAAACAATGGTAAGATAGTATCAGAGAAATATCACATATGGAGATAATAGCACAAATGCAAAAAGTAGAATAGGAAAATTGGAAAACGAATAATACGAAAACAACAAGAATAAAAGTGAAAGTGAGTGTTACGTATCCCCTCTGCTCGACCATATAGAAAATATGAAAAAAAAGAAAAAAAAGAAACAAAAAACTCAAAAGCAGAAACAAGGTGACACAAGAAATGAATCAATATAGAATATTCGAGGTTTCGAGGTGTCTAATGGTGAAATAATAAATTATATAAATCAGAAATGTGTGTGCAATATATATATATATATATATATATATATATATATATATATATATATATATATATATATATATATATATATATATATATAAATTTATATTGGCGTAGGGCTATATGTATAAGTAAGTTAAAGTACGAACGTATGTTTCCCCTCAGTCTGTCTCACTCTCTCTCTAGTTCTCTGCACACACATACACACACCGATATATATATATATATTCATACATATGTATTTATATACTTTTGTTATTTACACCACCTGTCCTCGTCTGTTGTTATTTTTTGTATATTCTCCCATATATATATATATATATATATATATATATATATATATATATATATATACACACATGTATGTGTGTACATATGTATCTATGTATATCTATCTACCAATATATCTCTGTGTGTGTATGTCTATGTATTCGTATACAGTGTGCACGTAAATATTATATAGTAATACTTGATAGAGCTTTTTGAGCCATTTTTTTTACCAGCAGAGGATTAAGCTTATGTAACTAGAACTTGTAAGGCATAATATGTCAGTTATGTTCATCTGTGGAAATATTGACCAATATGTTTTAACATTCGAACCACGCAACAAATATAAATACCTCGTGTTGTGCTCAGTCCTAAAATACCATTCTGTTTTTGTGATTCCATTTTCTTCTCTTAAGTAACATTCTCTATAGCTGATCCCGCCCATCACACTGCTTTATAACCCCAATTCTACATTTGTGTCGAAGATCAAGGTGTACCGGGCTGTTGTTCTCACAACGCTGCTTTACGGCTGCGAGTCCTGAACGGTCTACTAGCATCATGTCATGAAGCTAAACCACGCATCAGAAAACTTCTCGGCATAAAGTGGCAGGACAGGATCCCGAACACCGAGGTACTAATACGTGCTAACCTCCTCAGCATCCATACCATCTTGATGCAGTCTCAGCTTCGCTGGGCAGGGCACGTAGCTCGCATGTCAGACGATCGATTACCAAAAGGATTGATCTTTGCCGAGCTGCAAAAGGGAAAGCGCTCACAAGGCGGTCAAAAGAAGCGCTTTAAGGACATACTGAAAGCTTCACTGTAAGCCTTCAACATCGGCCATGCAACTTGGGAGCAGTCTGCTCTAGACAGAGAGAGTTGGCGATCAGCTGTCCACAAGGGTGCCAACACATGCGAGACCAATAGGATCGCTGCTGCAGAAGACCGCAGACAAACCAGGAAGAACAGAGCTAACAACCCTGTAGCAGGCAGTACCATTCCCTGTCCACACTGTCAAAGACTCTTTCGGGCGCAGATTGGCCTCACTAGCCATCTGAGGACTCACAAAGCAAGCCCACCCCCACCCCAGGATGACTAGATGGTCTTCGTCGCATCGACGGACAAACTACATACACATTTGTGAGTATTTTTAGGTGACATGATCTGTAGTGTCTATAAGAAATAGGATTTGTTGCCGTTTCTTACTAGAGAACTACTACGGCCTGTGTACCCTTGACCACGGTTGAAGCAATTTCCGTCTAGCATTACATATGTCAATTAGCTAGGGTAAAACCACTTATTGTTATTTAGAAGAACTTTCTAGAAGTTATCGATGTGAAAGCATGACGTCTAATTGTTAGGATAGTGAACTTATGCTTGCTGAATTGGCGGCCACTTATACGCTAATTCAATGAGAAGACAATACATTTGATCAAATACCTGCATCTTCATCGTCGAAATCAACGGAGGCCCATATGATTATCTTCCATATAATTATTTGCTATATAATTATACTCTTTTATAACCACAAACATCTCACCTGTTTCACAAATAATTTATAAGCGATTAGCTCTAACGAGAAAACACTAATGTCCAATAATAACGTCACACCTCTCAGTGATATTTCCGATGAGAATTAATTTAAGGAATATTGAAGAATTATAAATTGATGACAGAGATATCTAAATATAAATTGTATGTAATAATAATAATAATAATAATAATAATAATAATAATAATAATAATAATAATAATAATAATAATAATAATAATAATAATAATAATAATAGTAATAATAATAATAACGATAATGAGGGAACATAATCAAACATTCAGTGATGCGGGAAAAGATGAGAAGAGAATGTTATCGCAGGGTAAGGGCAATACTAAAGACAGAGTTGAATGCAAGAAACAGGATCAAAGCGATCAATACATTAGTCATACCAGTCGTGACTTACAGTTTCAATATTAATTAGTCAATTACTGAAATATGTAATATTGATAGAAAAATACGAACATTGTTGACAATGCATAGCATGCATCACCCTAAGGTAGATATAGAACGACTTTACCTGCCAAGAAAAGAGGGTGGCCGGGGACTTTTACAATTGGAATTAAAGATGAAGATTGCCACAATTGGCCTAGATACCTACCTGAAAAACTCTGATGACTAAATGTTAAAACTTGTCTCAAAACCTGAAAACAAGAAAACATCATACTCATTAACAAAACACGCAAAGGAATATCTAAGTGAATTCCAAATACAACAAATTCTAGAATTAGACATACTAGAAACAAGCACAGAAAAAGCTAAGCGTATGAAAACCCATGCTAAAACTGCTTCCTTAGATATTCTTACTGATAAATGGCAAGAAAAACCTCTCAATGGCAAATACCCAAAGAGAACTTAATACCGATGCTGACAAAGCCCTTACCCATCAATGTTTAGTGTCTTCTGGCTTAAAATCAGAAACAGAAGGGTCTATCATAGCAGCCCAAGATCAATGCCTACTTACAAGAAACTAACAGGGCAACATATTAAAGAACGGCAGTAGCCCAACATGTCGTGTATGTCAGCAACAAACTGAAACCATTGATCATGTTGTCTCCATGTGCAATCTTCTTGCGCCTACATTGTGTTTCATCAGGCATGATAGAACAGCACAATATATTCACTGGGTAATTTGCAAAAACCTGGAACTGTCCCAGGATAAACAGTGCTTGAAAATGATCACATCATACTCCTCTGGAACTTCACCATTCAAACTGATAGAAAAAATAGATGCGAATAGGCCAGGGATTATATTGAAAGACTTCAGACAAAAGTCATGCCTCCTCATTGATATGACTGTCCCAATCGAAATAAATATATCTGTCAAGACCTACCAATAACTGAGCAAGTATAAAGATCTTGAGATAGAAATTGGCAAAATGTGGAACCTCAAGACTAAAACAATACTTATTGCCATAGGTGCCCTAGGAATGATAGCAAAAGGGGCTGATTGCTACCTAGCTCAGATACCAGGAAACCTCAAAATGTCAGAAATTCGAAAGATAGTGTTCATGGGAACTGCCCGTATCCTATATAATTGACTGTTTGTCATCTCAAATTTTAAAACAATCTCATAATTTTCTTATGTCTTCTTATACATTCTGTAGAACAATACTATGTGCAAAATCAAATATATGACACCCTAGGCATAACACCAACATGAACTTCTAACTTGTCTCTTGAGGTCTCTGGGTGAGACTTCGTGTCAACTTGTACGAACACAAAGCAAAAATAGAACATAATAATAATAATAATAATAATAATAATAATAATAATAATAATAATAATAATAATAATAATAATAATAATAATAATAATAATAATAATATTAATAATAATAATAATAATAATAATAAAAGACGAGCCACAGCAAATATTCTGCTCAATACCACAGATTTGCTTGTCAGTTGCTTGATCTTCACCAGTTGAGTATATCCTTTGGTGGCTGACGATATGTGCATCTCTGATCACGAGCAGAACTAGTTGGGTAGCATTATAGTCATGTGTTGAGAGGAATTCTTTGAGGTTCGGATAATTCACCTTTGGAAACATGGGTATTTCGTTCGACATCCTCAAACAATAAATAAATATATACACATATATATATATGCACCCTATGCAACCAACTCTACGTGGGGCAGACGGGCCGCCGGCTGGCCGACAGTTTCACCGAACACCTAAGAGACGTTCGGCTATGTTCGGTCTTCCCCTTCGCCCGTCACTTCCACTTGGCCAACCACTCTCCCTCTAACATCTTCGTTTTTGGCCTCGCCCTGCACCATGGGTCCACTCCCTCGCGACTCCACTTGGAGCAACGCTATATTTTTAACCTTAATTCTTATTTCCCCTTCGGACTCAACACATCCCCCCTCCTCCTTATGACTCTCAACTTTACGTCTATGCAACACTTTTCTTTATTTTTTATATTTTATTTTTATTGTTTACCCCCCCCCCTCGTCCCCTTTATATTATATCCATTATTCTCTTGTTATTACAATCACTACATTTTTCCACATTTTATCTCACCCCTTCCTACACGCACACGTACCCACACACAAAAAATACACGCACCCATACACACACATGTAAGCACACCTACCCCCCAACACACCACACACACACAACACATATGCATGCACCCACACGCTCAGACTCGCCCACACGCTTATACAAACGCACATACACACGCACACTTGCGCATACACACACACGCTAACAATCACGCAAACATACACACCCACCCAAGCATACACACCCTTGCACGCATAACCCACATATACCCCCATTCACACATACCTCCCACACACCTGACAACCCATACATACCCCTATTCACACATACCTCACATACCTCCCATGCACCTACACACACACCGCCCACACACCTTACATATATACCGCCCACATACATGACAAACATACATGCGCGCCCTCACACACACATATAGACGAACGCAGATACATACACACACACACACACACGCACAGTGGTAGAGACAAAAACCTCACACAGCCCTATACACACACATACCCATATATACGCGCAGGCCTACATACACAGCCGCATACACATGCACACACACATACACATAGGAGTGCACACACAAAATAACACACATACCTGGCACACATCCTTACGCTCTCACACACATACGCACGCACACACACATAAACACACACATAAACACACACCTCTCACAAACACAAAACCACACACACACACACATACACAACACACATACACATATAGACACATGCACACATACACATATACACACATGCACACACGCACACACACCTCTCACATACACAATACTCACTCACATACATAACACACACGCACGCAGAAAAACTATACACACACGCGCACACACACGCACACGGAAACACACATACAGACACACATAAACACACATAAACACACACACACCCGTACCTAACACTCACTATCCCACACACAAGCAAATCCACACACATACACACACACGCACACACCCACATACACACACACGCACACACACTTCTCACCAACATTACACACTCACATAGACACGCATACAATCACACACACATGGGCATAAACAACACACGCACATACAATAGCAAACGCACGCACACACATGTACACAGCAACGCACATATACACAACATACACATACACACAAACACACACGCACGCACAAAAACATACACATACACACACGCGCACATGCAAATGCACACACACACGTACACGTACCCAACACCTACAACCCCACACAAACACACACACGAACACACACATACTCAAAAACCGCCTGTTGACCGTGAACCTAACACTGTCCATAAGCATCCACTAACTATTCCTGCTACTAATTCCTTCCACTACGTCACACACACACACACAAACACACTAACAGATAAACCACCAAACCATGCACACACACACACACACATACATACGCACACACACGTTCTGTTATCACACACACACACTCGCAGACTCTCGCGCACACACAGATATTCATCTCCCTTTTTCACTTTCCTGTCTTAGAAAGAACTTTTCCCCCACCACCTCCTCTTCCGGTCTTTTCACAATGTAACCTCGTGGGCATCGGTACCATTTTCCTCTTTCTCCGTTTTTCCATTCTCCGAACTTTCCATCTTTCCGACAAAGGGCTACGCCCGAAACGTCATACTCTCTGTCTTTCCTTTCCCGAGCATCCAATAACACTATCCGTATCACGTCCTCACTTTGCTGTTTTTTTGTTATTGTTCTTTGTGTTTTTTTAAACTATATATATATATATATATATATATATATATATATATATATATATATATATATATATATATATATATATATATATATATATATACATATATATATATATATATATATATATGTCTGTCTGTCTGCCTGTCTGTGCGTATCAGTGTGTGTATGAGGCGCTCTCTCCCCTCTCCCCCTATCTCTCTCCATATATAAATATCTATATAAGCCCACACACACACATATATATGTATATATATCTGTATCTATATCTATCTATCTATATATATATATATATATATATATACATATATATACATACATACATGCGTCTAAACAAACACAAATATTGTCTCTCTACGTGTGTTACTGTGTGTATGCGCATGCCTGAGTTTGTGTAGATGTGTGACTCTTTATTTACAGACTGTCTCGAATTATTCTTGCTCATTAAGTCGTAATCTAAGGAAATCATTTCGACGTTTAATGTTACTGATTAAATTCACTTTGCTTGCATCTAAACTAACTTGAGAATTAATTAACAATTTAGATTAATTGTTTTTCTTTCATATAATATACTATATACTGATTAATGTAATATTTATTTATTGTAAAGAGTGTATGCAAAGTCTGTATATATCTCTCAATCTATCTATATACTTACACACACATGCACGCACACACACACACATATACTTATGTATATAGATGTATACATTCATATATATATATATGAATAAATAAAAATACAGAGAGAGAAGGAGAGCGTGTGTGTGTAGGTGTGCATATGTATATATATATATATATATATATATATATATATATATATATATATATATATATATATATATATACACACATACATACATATATATATTGATATATTCTTTTATTCTTTTACTTGTTTCAGTCATTTGACTATGGCCATATATATATGTGTGTGTGTGTGTGTGTGTTTGTATAGAAAGATAGAGATAGATAGATAGAGAAAGATAGAGAAAGAGAGAGATAGAGAGAGAGGGAGAGAGGGTTGGAGAGAAAGAAAGGAATAATTGCTGATTCATCTCATCATGACCCGGTGTTCCTCATATCTAAAATACACTAGAGAGATAAATTATATATATATATAGAGAGATAGATTAATAACGTATGTTATTAAAGCACAAAGGTAGAGCAATTCTCATTAATCCGGTCGAATATGACGAGACTACTATAGGTAATAGGAAATTACACACACTAATCAGTAGCTATAAAGAACAAATTCTGCATAATACTGTATAAGTCTTAAGCTTAGAAATTTTTGATTTGAAATTTGGGATTTACTGTCGTTTGAAATGTGACCAGAATAATTTTTCCCCAATGACAAAGGGTGCATAATATTTGTAATTTTCGTTTAAATGTTATCGTAGACTACTTTGATGCCGCGTATATTGCCTTCAGAAATACGAATCGGCTTTTTTAGAAGGGGATCTTTATCCGTTGAAATTGAGAGCGATCTCACCATTGGTCTTTAAGACAAGGGGCAAAATGGAATTGGTGTGTATGAAGTGTTGTGCTGAGATGAATGAGATTAGAGATTTTTCAGTGAGTAATATTTAGAGATATTATATGGAATATCAGTGTACAACTGTTTTCAAACAGTGCATCTTCTGCGCTGGAAGTTGTGCTGATTTGGCAGTAGCAAATTCATTGCTTGGACGGGACAAGGAATATATTTCCGTTGTTTCGAGAGAGAAGATTATCTGACTGAAAAGATAATCGCAATTTTGTCATTCGGAAATGAACACTTTCTAGATAAACAAACATATATTTATAAATGCATGTATCTATATATCTAGTCTGTATATATATATGTATATATATCACAAACAGTCCATAGAATAGCATATAGTACAGTTCAGTATAGTTCATAACAGTTTGTTGTTTCACTCGTTAGCTCATAAATTAAAGTTTCGTGGACGTGCCCTATAAATACCAAAAGTATGTATGTATGTATGTATACATACTTACATGTATATGTATGCCCGTAGATGTACTCATATTCTTCGTGACATATTTAATGGTATATAGATAATATAATTATAATAATATACTTATCGCACGTAGTTACAATCACTACTCATGCACGGAACGACATACATTGCAGTAATTCTCTTGAGACAATAAATTCTACATATTGACAATTTGTGTGAAATGAATCACTCCATTTGGGATGTAAATCATATCATCGTACTGTAGTCTACATGAATATGTTATATCTGATTTTACTCACCTATATTTCATTCAACGCAGTCTAGGGCACCTCTTGTTAATTTATTCCACCTTGACAAAACATTGTGCGCATCTACAAATATACCATTTGATGTTCTAATATAAAGTCAGTAATTACTTAGAGGCTATGAATGACAGCTCACTATTCTCAGCTCACAACGTATGTGAACAGAGAAAAGCAGCCGAACTGTGGTGTGATAACATCATACAAGCTAAGTGGTGTGTTTTTCTGTATTATTGTTTGTAAGTAGACCATTTTTCTGGTGATAATTTATCCAGCGTATGTCTTTCCATGTCCGAATGTATATCAACATGTTAAATAGAACTGTACAAACCTATATATATATATATATATATATATATATATATATATATATATATATATATATATATATATATATCACTTAACAGAATGAGATAAAAATCCAAGGCTGTGAAAGATTTCAGAACATTTATAAATAGGCCTTACAGCTGTTTCCGTGATATTTTATATATACGTGAGACATGCATGTCTCACGTCTATTTTCATTCCTCCACTTCACTCTCTATTTCATATCTTATCTAGAATAACTATTGCTTCATCATTTTCTCACACCGTCTCCGATGAAGGAATATACAAAATATCCCGGAAGCAGCTGTAAGACCTATTTACAAATCTTCTGAAATCTTTCGCAGCCTTGGATCTTTATCTCATTCTGTTAATTTTTTTATATATACACATGCTGATATATGTCCTACGTTGGATTCCTCATTCGCATAATCACCGAAACTTGAGCTTAACTATAGTCTGTCCATAGCACTTACTCAGCATTACCTGACATATTAGGGTCTTCTTGACACCATTACCCCTCATAACCTGAATATATATATATATATATATATATATATATATATATATATATATATATATATATATATATATATATATATGTATGTATGTATATATAATTATATCAAGGGAGCAATGGCGAAAACGGCTTGTCTCAAGCATGCTTGAATTGCCTACATCTTCGATAAACTACCAAAAGCTTCAGATAAATATACACATAGCTGAAAGTGGGCTAGCGAGAGAAAATTAAAAAGACCTCATGTTAATTGTGAATTGGTTCCAATTTCTGGATTAAAGCAAAAATAAGCCTTCTCCTTTCGTCAACGCAAGGAAGAAGGCTTATGTTTTGCCTTAATTCAGAAATTGGAACCAATTCACAATTAACGTGAGGTCTTTCTAATTTTCTATCACTAACCCGTTTTCAGGAATGTGTATATTTATCTGGAGTTTTTGGTAGTTCATTGAAGGTATCGGCAATTCAAGCATGCTGGAGACCGGTCGTTTTCGCCTTTGCTCCCTTCATATGATTTTATACTTATGTACATTATTATTAATTTAATGTATAAAATGCCTATAAATTTTTATAGCCTGCTGACTACTTGATAAAAATCATGAACGTGATTTTTATTCTTATATTCTATGTATATATATATATATATATCATTAAAGGATAAAGTCATTAAAATTAATGAATTTTATCAGAGGCCAGCATATAAAAATAACCTTTTAGGTAAAATTCATTTCTAGAGATGGACGTAATTGACGTCTCTTTCTAATATATAGGCATGATAGCTTCTGTACCCTTAATTATAATTGTATTCTATATAACTACCTCTCTCTCTCTCCCTTCTGTCTGTCTGTCTGTCTGTCTCTGTCTCTGTCTCTCTTTGTATATATATATATATACATATACATATATATATATACATGTATGCGTTTATGTGTATGCTTGAATATGAATGATGTTTGTTTACTGGAGATAACATTGTGAGATAGACACATCTAAAGTTCGTTTCAAATTTCGGTGGCACAACGGCAGCAATATTGGGGTACAGAGCAAGTCGATTACGTCGACCTCATTACTCAACTGCTGCTGTGGTGAAAGAGTACAGCAGGATTCGCCACCGCCCCCTGTCGGAGCCTTGTGGAGCTTTAGGTGTTTTCGCTCAATAAGCACTTACATCGCCCGGTCTGGGAATCGAAACCGCGATCCTATGACCGCGAATCCGCTGCCCTAACCACTGGGCCAATGCGCCTCCACTACTTTGCCAATACTTTGAGGAGAACAGTAGGGGAAATAACATTGCTTGAATGAGCAATGTCTTAGATTGACAGAAACTATAGTAGGTCTGTATAAGAATAGATCACTTACTACATAGGGGTGTCCCTTTAAATTGCGAGTTCAAAACCAATCGAAGTCTCCTCTCTACTCTGCATTTCTTCCACTTGGGGCCCCCAAAAATAAACTACTAGTCAAATATTGATTCAAACACTAATTCTTGAGGGAAGTCAAGAATCAATTAAATCCACATTAGAATCAAGAAATTGTTGTCTTACGTCAAAAACAAAATATTTTGGAGTATTCCAAAAAAAAAATTCAATATTAATTTAAAGAATTATAAAGCGCTGGTTTCTGGAGATGAAGTTGAAATCTACCTTGAAGATATTTTCACGCAGAATATTTTCAACGTAAATAGAACCTCTATTATATCTAATAGAGAAAATATACATTCAGCTGCTGCTCAGTTCTAATGTAGTGAAAAAGTCTCAATATCTAACCACTCGTTGATTAATATTTATACCTACTTTAGAAGAGCAGTAAAAGAAATTTCCCTTTTGAGAAATGCATATATGTATGTGTGTACATATATTTACACATATATAGACATACATTCATTAATATATAAATATATACATATATCTGTGTATGCGTGTGTGTGTGTATGTAAATGCAACAAGTGAATATTTGTCTGTAAGCATAATCTTTTGACTCTATATTATGATTTTTCACAACTTAAATGTACGGCTCTTTTATTGGTATTCAAATATGAAACAAGTAGTCTCACACACACACAAGCACACAAAAGCACACACACGCACACACGCATACATAAACGCACATGTATGTATATGTGCGTGCATATCATTTTTCTGAAGTGTTGTATTTATATTTCTGCTTGTTTTAGTGCATGCTTATGTACCTGTTACAAGATAAATATTTTACATGTTGCCACTCTTCCATTAAGTGCTTGTAATGGTAATTTCTCAATTAAAAACCGCAACTCCGCGTGTGCTAGATAAGGCTCCAATATTCACAGTCATAAATCTTAGACCAGTTAAAATATTTGCAGATTTCGTAACATTTCAGTAAAACATTTTAATTATATTTTGTAATTGCGTTAATTTCGAGACAAAAATTATTTCTTTGATTATGTACATATTTTTTCTACCATGTATCATCATATCTGCTTTGTTGTGCTTACATTTTCCGGAGATCGTGTAATGAAAATTGCACCAATATTCATTCTCATCAAGAGTTAATATTCCTTTCTAATCGCTGTGACTTAAAATATTTTATTTGGCACAACAGTCTCATTAGTGTTGCTTTCTGAAGCTCTTTCTTGTAAATGGTTTGTAAAAACAAACCCTTTGATGTGGGAATTATTGCTAGCAAAGTTTGATGAGGTTACACCTTTGAATAACCAGTATACCAATGTCAGGCATCAAGCTCTGTCCTAGCCTCGGAGGTTTCTAATACAGTGCTCCTTTTATTATAGTTGATATTGTACACTACTCGTGTAACGCAGGGAAAATATTTCATTCTCATTTATTCTTCCAGCAATGCAAACTGTGTTAAACTCTGTTTCTTTCTCCAGACCTTTCTTTAGAATGCTCTAGTACTTTCGTATGGAACCTCTTCGATTCTGCTGTCCCTTTCTTCTTATCTCCATACAGACTGCTAACTAATTTCACCTTTATTTTTCCCCAGCTCTTCTCTTCTGACGATTGAGATTTAACTTGACATGATTTACCTTGTTCAGTTTGTACCTTTGATATTGCTTTTCCAAATTTTTGGAGACAAATAAAGTTAGTTATCTGTATTTCATAACGACTGCTACATAACCTACCCAAAACAAACAATAATTTTTCTGTTGTTTCTCATCATCATATTGGTAATTTCTATTGTTTTCCCTTTGGCCGTTCAAATATTGTTTAATAATTTTACAAAAGGAATATAAAGTAGTGTTTATTTGCTAAAGTGGTGGTTTATTACTCTGCAGTAAATATCTCCACTCCCGATATTTTTGATGACTGAATATTAACATAGCAGATTCTTAGTCAAATATGATCTCTCTTCATTAAGAATACATATTTCTTGTTTATATTTGGCGCTCTCTTAGTTCATGGTATACCTTTTTGCTTTGGCTGCTTATGGTACGAGCAGCTAGATATAGTTGGTCAGCCTTATTGCAACATAACAGTACAGTAAGTCTCTGTTTCTTTTCATATGCGGTGTCGGCATGTATATTCAAGAAATATGTAAATTTACAGTTATTCACCCTGTTTACACTTTTGTGAATAAAATTATAATTTTCTGTATTCTGCATTCAAAAAATATTGTCGTAATTGTTTGGTAGTGAATTTTTGTTTTTACTTCTGAGTGACGCCCATCCTAGTATAATCTCAATATATTCACACAGCCAACAGAAGGACTATTTCGCCTTTTACAGCAATTATACAAATCAGCAGTAAAACCATAATTATAATTTCAAAATCTTCTGCGCTTTAACTTCTATGCTTTTCAACTTTCTGTGCTTGTCAGAAGAGAGAGAGTCAGTTAAAAACTGGGGTTGATTTAATCATATGTCCGTCGCTAAAAATATCTGGCCTTTTGCAAACGTTACAAATCAAAAACTAGACAACTAAAACAAAAATAGGCGTGGAGAATAGAATCAGTACAGCGTTAGGAAAAAAAAAATGTCATGCGTTCTATAATCACACCTCTTTATGCCCAGTGTTTCAATACCACCAAAGTCAATATTACTTTTCTTTCATCCTCTTGGGTTTATTAAAATAAAATACTAGTCAAGTTCTCCGGTCGATTCGATCGACCATTTCATTCACCATAATTTATGGCCTAAAGCCAAAGTTGACCTGGGCGGGAGTTAACCTAACAACGTAAGTTCACAAAGCTGAATACAACAAAGCATTTAGTAAAGCAATCAAACACCTCCTGCCACTCCACTGCATCTATTATAATAATGATAATCATCAATATAGATTAATTCCCGTTGATTATTAATGATATAGCAATTAATATTAACTAGTGTAAGAGCGGTTTAATTGCACCAGACATTCATATTCGTCACTCGCAATATTGTTTACATATCTAGTTGAAGAGACTTATCAAATGTTTTTGTCATGATAAAATGGCTACGACACTGTTCTTTGTACACCATCACAGACTGGTGCCATCGAAGCAGTAGATGTTTGACTTGAATAGGAAAATGACAGCTGCTGGTAACACATAAAGAAGGGACCAAAATACGAGTGACGAGAGAAAATAACCCGAGTAAATCGGGTGAGACTAGCCATAACACGTTATAGATACAAAAAGATGTTAGAAGTATTGCGGTAATGTGATAGCGTGTGTTAGGGCGATATAATAACTAAAAGTCGAACAGATTTGGGGATGTCAAGGATGTATACACACACACACACACACACACACACACACACACACACACACACACAGACGTGTGTGTGTGTTTGTGTGTGTGTGTGTGGGGTGTGTGTGCGTGCGCGCGCGTATGTGCGAGTGTGTTTGTGATTTTTTGTCTGTGGTTGCTGCTCTACTACCGCCTGACATATACATACATACATATAAATGTTGAAAACGCACTGGAAGTCTTTTAGATGGTTTATTTTTAAAAAAACTTAGCAAGCTTCACAGATTTTAGTGATTTTCAAAAGTTAAGTGTGATAGAAAGACATGAGACTATGCCGCAACTGTTTTGTTTCTTGCTGCAGTTCAAAACTTCTCACATTTTTAAGGAGTGAAATTATTAACTATTAAGGATACAATTTGAATTGCAGCGGATGATCACGTTGTTAGAGTTAGACATCCCTGTAAGCTCTCCACTACGTCTGTGTGTTAGTATCATGTGACTATATTTTTAACAAAGAAATTTAATGCAGATATGGTTGAGGGAACACGTCTTGCTCCAAACAATCAAGGCTCTCTAAATGTAATCTACCAAGTGGTGGATTGGACTAGAATTGCTTGTATGTAGTCATTACATTTTGTTAGATCTCATTCATTGTCCGTGGTCAGTGTTTGGCTTGTTGATGTTATTTCAGTCATGGTTTGTATTTTATGCAAATATACTTTCTTGATTTACGCGTGTTCGATTTATGGTATTGTTTGAATAACTGTACTGTGGGAAGACTTGAAATTTTGAGAACCTATTTTAGCGCAGATAAGTCAAGGGAACAAAAGTAATCCAATAGTTAAAGTTGTCATGTTTCACTGCATGTAACAATTGAGAGTCAAAGAAATAGAGGCTGTATATGTATATTTACTGTATCCATTGGCTGATTGAATATGATTGGCATGTATGTGCGTAAGCAAAAATAAATTTCTCCACTAAATTTGTGTGTTAGTGTCATGCAAGAAAAAGTCTTGGTTGTACTCAAAGTTTCCATTGCAATAGATTGAACGGGTGAGGCTGGGATCTATATACAATCACTTGCTTACTGTAGAGCTTCTAGAGGGGGATGGCCAGAAAACCCAGTTCATATCGTCAGACTTAAGAGGTAACGGAAGTGATGCTATGTTCGCGTGGGTAATACGACGAAGCAGATCATGATACTGGCATTGAATTTAAGAGAAAGTTTAAGAGCTGGATCAAAGTTATTTAAGAGTACAGTTCTTAAATGAAACTTTAAACGATCGTGATCTAAAAAATCTCCATAAATGTGGCATCACCATTAAAATTCAACTAAATCCATTAGGACTCGTAGGGAAACTTACATTATTATGACATATAAGAAATGAAAAATAACACGGCATTAAGATAAAAAGCATTTAAGAATCAATATGACATTCATAGCTTTTTAAATATTCTCATGTTACCAATGTTCCTCTTAAAACCTAAATATAACTGTAACATTTGCATTCTGGCAGCTGCCTGACGGTCTTTTAAGTGATGAGCCCTTCATAGGTAGATAATCTTTAATGCATATGTAGTACAATCCCTGAACAGAATATGTTAATGCACACCCAAGGTAAAATAATATAACAATATTCATCCATATATATATATATATATATATATATATATATATATAAATGTATATATTTACATATATGTGTGTATGTATGTACATATGTGTTCGTGCGTGTATGTGTATCAGTGTGTGTGTAGTTACATCCTATAGATATTCTGTAGTAACTGATTTTCTGTTACTATATTGATAAATATTTGCAAGTATTTCATCAAATAATAGGCATACGTGTTGCATTGAATTAACAGACTTCAGGCAAAACTACATCCCTCAAATGTCTAATCTAATAGCTTGTGAGCATGTAAATTATTTTCGAAAATGGTAGCTGTTTATAGTTGTGTTCTAAGTATTGTATTTCTATGGGAACATGTCAAAATTATTTGGAAATGAATGGAGGTGTATTTATTTTCTGGTGTACATCTTAAATAACTCACAATGTGACAATCATTTTATTGCAAAGAAATATACATTTAGTAGAATAAGAATGTATTTTCCATATGGTCCGAATACTTATTCTGTGTAATAGAAAGATGCAATAATTATAGTCATAAAAAACATTAAGTGCGTAATAATATACATGTGTAAGATTACATTTGAAGTAGGTTAATATGCTATAGTGTATATTAATTCGATCAGCTGTGTATTTCGGCAGGATTTAAACACGGACCCTCAAGAGCTGAAAGATATTTTGTGTATCATTTTCCTTTCCCGCGTTGTAACATTTTTGCCGGCTTTTAATAAGGCTTTCTACTTTAGGCAGCAGACCTGGAATTCTGGAGGAGGGCAGGTCTAGTCAATTACATCGACCCCAGTGCTCAACTGGTAATTATTTTATCGACTCCGGAAGATTTCGGCGGAATTCAAACTCAGAAAATAAGGATAGACGCAATGCTGTTAAGCATCTTATTTGACGCGTTAAGTTCTACAAGTTCGCCACCTTCACCGCCTTTAATATTGGCTCAGAATTATGGCACAAGACCAGAAGTTTTAGGTGATACCATCGCTCCAAGTAATTGGTTGGTATATAATGTTATGTACCCCAGGGAAATGTGAAACAAATTTGAACTCAGCTGGACTTGAATCGAAAATATAATGCACTGAAATCATTCTTTTCGGTTCTCTGACAATTGTGCGAACTCGCTTCGTTTTTAACAATATCATAAAAATGGTTTCTGATGCTAGAAACCATTTTTTCTGATGCTAATCACAAGGCTAGTAATTTTGAGGGGAGGGGCCTGGTCGATATCATAGCGCCCTGTTCTTGAATGGTACCTCATTTTATCGACTTCTTAGGGATGGACAGTAAAGTTGACTTCGACAGGTCACCTTTAGCTTTCATCGCTCTAGAGTCGATAAAATAATGTATCTGTCACACACTCAGATATATTGAAACGACTAACCTCATAAAATATTTTGTGCTTCGTGCCTTTATTAGAAGCAGACTCTGAGAGAATCGTAGAACTACAGACAAAATGCCTTGAGGCAATTCTTCCGGGTCTTTCAGTTCTGAGTTCAAGTTCCATGGCGGTCGACTTAGCTTTCCCACCATTCCGGGTCGATGAGATAAGTAATAGTTGAACACTGGAATCGATGCAATCAATAGCGCCCTCCTCTAAAATTTGAAGACTTCTGTTTAAAATAGAAAATGTTATTATCATTACATTGTTACTGAGCTGGCAGAATGGTTAGCATGCCGGGCAAAAATTCTTACCGGCATTTCGTCTGTCTTCGTGTTCTGAGTCCAAATTCCACCGAGGTCGACTTTGCCTTTCCTCCTTTCGGGGTCGATAAATTGAGTACTGGGGTCGATGTAATCGACTATCCCATTCCCGCAAATTTCAGGCCTTGTGCCTATAGTAGAAAAGATTATTATTATTATTATTATTATGATATAACCGCATTTAAGCAAAATGTTTGATTGAATTTCTCTCCTACAGTTAGTATAGACAATATTCTCTAAAATGAATTCCGTTTTTTTATTTTATTTTATTCATTTATATTTTATATTCTGTTTAATCTAATGGATTTCCTCAAAACTATGGTTGATATGTACATTTATAATGAACTGAACCCCATTTTGTTTTTCTCCCGCTACTCTTCTTTCTTCACCTTTTCTCACAATGTTTCCTCTTAATGCTACTCTTTATTTCAGATTCAAATTGTCTAAGACAGGAAAGAAAGGAAGGACAACTGAGATGAGGGAAAATATTTCTATAGCATTCAATTCATTTTCTTATACCATCTTCTATTGTAATACCCTATAATTTAGAGATTTATATGAATTGCAAATGAATTCCTGAACACAAAAACATCATTTAGTACAAAATCCTACAAATACGAATACACTGACTCACACTAACATTCACAAACTCATACATTGCTATCTATCTATCTATCTATCTATCTATCTCTCTATCTATCTATCTATCTATCTATCTATCTATCTACCTATTTCTCTTTCTCTCTCTCTCTCTCTCTATATATATATATATATATATATATATATATATATATATAAATATAAATATATACATATATATACATATATATATATGTAAATATATGTATACATACATATATATATACATATATATACATACATATATATACATATATATACATATATATATACATACATATATATGTAAAGATATATATATATATATATATACATACATACATATATATATATATACATATATATATGCAAACATGTATATATATATATATATATATATATATATAATATATATATGTATACACATACACACACATGACATGCATATTTATAAAGATATGTATATATAAACACTCACAAAAATATATATGTACATAACGTGTTCCTACAAATATATACGCATAGACGCACATACGTAAATATATATATATATATATATATATATATATATATATACATATGCCTACATACACACACTAACACACACCCATAAGCGTATATACGTAATTACATATACATAGTTGACATACAATACAGCACATACACAAAAGGTATATGTATATGCATATATAATAAGGAACACGCGTATATGTATGTGTGTAGAGAGAAAGAGAGAGACACACACATACACACTGACAGAAGGAGGTACAGAGTGTGAAAGGACAGCTTAGGAGACAAAAAATAAAGGTATAAAAGGATAGTTACATATTTATATTCTGAAGCATAAGTATGTGCGTGTTTGCGTTTGTGTAAATATTTTAATGTGTTCAATAATGTACAACAGCCTACCTTTCGCCAACTGTTACCACCCCACACATACTTATAGTTATGCATAGTTATAACGTGAACAAATCACTCCACTTACATTCACTACTTGACTAAAGTAATTTTGAATTTCTTGATAAATCTGATATTTCTCTATTGTGATATATAAAATACGACAGCAGTAATAAATATGCTGCTGTCTCCAAAATTGTTGCTGTTATTGACTCCATAAGCAGAATTATGTTGCAACTCTTAGAAATGCAAGAAATAGTAGTCATATGTACGTCATGCTGCAGTCTGCTGTCTTGAAAATATGAAGGCGACAGTTGATATCGTTGTTCTACATGTATTAAGCACCAATAATGTGTTTTAGATCATAGGACTTCTCAATAAGACATTACATAGGGATGAATACCAACAGAAAATATACAAATGCGTATCAGTTAGGAAGCATTTATGGTGACACTTCAACTGCCGGAGTTCACTATCAAATCTCTCACCGTTTACATCATGTCGTCCTGCATTAGATAACATAGGGAGGAAAACATAATAAAAGACAGTATGTTCATGGTTCAATTACCTTACTACGCTCAGTCCAACACATAACTAATGCCAAGAAATATTTGTAAGGACTTACTGCCCTACCCACACATATACAAGAGGGGTGCTGAGAAGTTCTCTTTGGGTAAAAGAAACCACAAGAGTATCAGTTAATTTTATTCAATATATTCACCTCTTAGATTCTCACACTTATTTCAGTGGTCGTTCAGTTTTTCGAAGCTCCGCAAAAGAACTTGGAATGTTGTGCCTCTAAACAAGCCTTTCGTGATAACCATAAAGCCAGGAACTTTTCAGCACACTTTCCTATTGCAATATTTCCATCAGTTTCTCCATATTTTGAATTGATTTGACTGAGAGAGGTTTACATAATGGACGCATTTCATAGTATATATTATGCGAACCTGTAACGTATGTATTAAATAATTTCAAAATTTCACTATTATTCCAAAGTATTCGACTCGGTGCCAGTACAAACGAGCCAGTAAAGACTCCACTTATGTGGATATTCTAAGAACGATTTGGTGTAGTTTCTTGTATTTGACAATTCCGATAGCATTCACCGCTTTTTAGTGTAACAGAATGTGTATGTGTGTATGAGGGGGGGGGGCGCACGCGCGCGCGTGAATGTATGCTTATGTGTATACATGACTTCCAGTTCCGTGCTAAGTTGATACCCTAACTTCATCAGTTAAGCACAGTTAATCTGAATGTATAACGCCCCCTTCTAGATAATCTAAATCTAGATCATAAGCTTTATACGTAAATTGGAATTATGAACATCGGTTCTTAATATGTTCGGCATTGTTCAATATTTTATATCCTTACAATATTCAAATTATAAAATATATATCAGAAAAAAACAACAACTTTAAAAACAAATTTAATTCAGGCCTAATGAAAGTTTTCTGTAAGCTCTTTTCATTCAGCTTTTCTAAGACATCTTCAAACACACACGTTATTACGTGTGTTATTTGAAAGCTAAAACAAGTAAAACGCCTATTCAAAACCCACTTCCTACAACAATTCTGTGTTAATCTGGATTTTTCATATCATTTTTTTGTATAATACTTGATAATCTTCAATTGAAAAACAAATCCAGAAATGCAATTTAGCCAGAATATTTTTTCTACTACCAGCAAATATATCATATTTCAATGTTTTATTATCTGTGAAGCACGGTATGAAGTTTCATGCTAAGTTACTATATGAAGAGTTTCTGTGAGTGATGTGCCGTTTTCTTGGGTCACACTTTCAAAATGTCGAGTTTCCAAATGAGATGAGATGAAGAGGTAGGATTAATTTTGTTTCTAATGAATATTTATCGTGTAATTGTGTGAAAGAGGGATATGGGCTCTACGAATTACTAATCTAATCATGAAAATTTGGACGATTTAGCAAGAGACATACCATTGTCAAAAGAGAGAGCAGAAGTTTTGAGATCCAAACTACAATAAGGGAATGTCGTACAAGAAGGTACGAAAATTTCCCTTTTAATTCTCGCCATAAAGGCTTATCTGTCTTTTTCAAGCAAAAAAATGATACTCGTTTCTGTACTGACGCTAATGCACTCATAAAAAACTAGGACACGTGCATGTGGCTAACAAATGGAGATTGTTTATAGACTTGAATAAGATTAGCCTCAAAACTGTGTTGCTACATAATGATAATGAAAACCTTGCATTCCTGTGGCTCATATTGTCAGTTTGGAAGAAACTTATGAATCGATGGAACTCTTTCTGAAAGTAGTTACTTACTCACTTCATAAGGGGAATATTTGTGGTGATTTAAAGGTGATTTCCCTCCTCCCAGGACTGCAGCTGGGATATACCAAAAATACGTGCTTCTTGTGTGTTTGGAACAGCTGCGACAACAGCAATCATTACACTGTAAAAGAGATGAGCGCATAGTTGGTAGATACATTGTGCAGCATATACCACAGGTAGACCCGCAAAAGATCTTCCTTCTAAGCCTTCGCATCAAACTCGGCCCCATGAAAAACTTTGTAAAAGCAATGACACACGATGGTTGTGGCTTCCAGTACCTAAAAGTGAAATTTGGTGCAGATAAAAGTAATGCAAAACTGAAAGCAGGCATTTTCATTGGACCCGAGATCAGAGAATTGATGCCAGATAGCAAATTCAGAGGTAAACTGAATCCAGTTAGAGGTAAACTGAATCCAATTGAGCTGACGCCATGGGATTTATTCGTATTAGTTGTACAGAATTTTCTTGGAAATCATAGAGTTGAAAACTATACTGATTTAATAAACAACATGCTAACAATATATGAAAGAATAAGATGCCGAATGTCCCTTAAAATGCACTTCTTGCATTTTCATCTCGATTTTTTATCAACGAATCTTGGTGCCGTTAATGATGAGCATGGTAAGAGGTTCCATCAGGACATATCTGAAATGGAAACGGAGTATCAAGGCCGGTTCAATCCACGAATGATGGGTGACTAGCGCTGGTTCCTACAACGGGAGACCAGAACGACACATAAGCGCAAGAGCAAGTGTCTCAAACATTTATGAGCTGAGCATACTAAAAATAAAGTGAGTACTCTCTTAACATAAATATACTATGTACCATTATATTATAATACTATTTGCCTTGAACATAAATTGACTATATATAGTACTAATATACTATTATAATAATTATTTACCTTGAACTTAAATATTCCAGATTCTAATATAGTATTAATATATAATTACGCGCATAATTCAAAATCCTGACGTCCTTATAGCATTTCTGAGTTCAGATTCGGAATCAGCATCCTCGATTTAATTTAGTACAGCATTATTTGTCTGGGTAGCAGACAGTAAAGCATTTTTTTTTGTTAATTAGCAAAGAATACAATTGTAGACTATCTATCTATCTATCTATCTATCTATCTAGCTAGCTAGCTAGCTATATGCCTGCCTGCCTGCCTGCCTGCCTGCCTGCCTGCCTGCCTGCCTGCCTGTCTGTCCATTCAGCCATAAACCCGTCCGTCTTTTTGTCTCTTTATCGATCCATCGATCCATCTATGTAACTATCTATCTATATGTATGTGTGTGTATGTACAAATGCGTACATGCACACGCACACATACCTATACACACACACGCGCACACACATATACTCACACGCACACACACACACACACACACACACACACACACACACACACATATATATATATATATATATATATATATATATATATATATATATATATATACAGGTGTGTGCGTGTGTGTGTTGATAAATACATACGCATGTGTGCGTGTGTATCTGCGTATATATAAATCAATGTTTATATTTGATATCTGCATACAAACAAAGATAAGCGTTACTGATATGTTGTTTGAGTGGGATATGTATTAGCCTGTTCAAAAGAATATTACATTATGCAATATTCTTATTTTAATTCCACATAATCCGCGAGTGCCCCCAGTTTCATTTGGAAGCAATCAGACTAGCATCCAGTAAACTTTCTCTCTGCATAATTTTCAGCATGCATGAGATTTAAGCTGTTGGCTAACATTTCCACACTGAAAACAACCGAGAAACTGCCTGTATATAAAACCCATAAAAGTCTTCAGTCTCGGACGAGATAGTATTCGCCACATTTCTCCGAAAAGAAAAAAAATGATACAATAATATGTTGTTATAATGGATATTTAAAGATGTGCAGTTCTCATAATGTCAACGAGTGAGTGCTAGCAATTTCATGTCTTTGGATTAAACAAAAAAATACTGGTGGATCAGTTGATTTTATTCAACATATTCCCCTTTCAGATGCACGCACTTATCACAGCGGTCCTTCAGTTTTGCTAAGCCCTATAAAAGAACTCAGATGGTTGGGCCACCAACCAGGCCTTTTGCGACACCCTTAAAGCCAGGAAGTTTTCAGCACCTCTTCGTAAATGATGACGTAGGTGTTTCACACTACTTTCTGGTTGTTGCTCTAATACAACGATATTGACAAGAGGCCTTTGGCGGAGTTCAGTTTCATACAAATATTTATACAATATCTTTCTTCATTCACCGAGCAACATTTTAAAACTGATAGTGGCTGAAAAATATACGGATCTTAGTCATGTCTATCTCAATACTAGCGATGGTCTTGAACAGATAATGAGAATGGTTGAAACTAATCAGGTCATATAAAACAAATAATACTGATTTAAAAAATAAATGAACGCATAAAATTACAGCAACATCGCAGTCAGCTTTGGGAAAACTAGTGTAACGGAGCGTTATAATTACATTCACGTTTTGACCCTAAATTATCTGTGGGTCGAACAGCTATGATGTTTTACCGATTATAATATTTATATATTTTATCTGATGAATATATTTTTAGCGAAGATAACTCCCAGACATATGAGAAATATTTGATATTCTGGGGGATTTTGTCTTAGAGTGGGAATTAAAATTAATTATTTCACTATCCTTTCAAAAATAAATGAAATGAGTAAACTTATGTCGAAGCACAGACACGCGTATGCACGCGAACACACGTAAGCATACTCACATATCACTACTGCCTGCAGAGCAAGTAGATACACATAATTGTATATGATATGAACGTGGATGACTTTGTCAGAATGTAATTTTGGCATATTTAGTACACATCAGTAATGGACTTTATGGAATACATTAAGGGGTTTGTGTATGTGAATGTCTGTGTGTGTATGTATACATATATATGAGCATATTCATAGATGTGTTTTAAGATTTGCATTAAGCAGTTTTAATAAACACAAAGACATATACATTGACTTGGGTGCACACACACACAAACACACGAACACAGACGTATGAGCACACAAACGCACAGACGCTCGCGCGCATAGTTATATATGCGTGTTGAGAGTTGATATCTATATTTACGTTTGCATACACACACACATACACACACACACACACACACACACACGCACACGCATATATATGTATGTATGTATGTGTGTTACTCATGCACTTTAATTTTTGCATACACACACACACACACGTTCGCAAGCACACAAACAAACATACAAACATAAACACATGCTCATGTGTGTGTGTGTCTATAATTTATTTAGATTATTATTATTATTATTATATTTCTTTCCCCCCAAAATCATCGTCAGTAACATTCGCACACCGCTCTATATACATGGAATCAAGATTTGCGGACTCATGTTTGCAGCTGATGAAAAATCTGGAATCAGATTGAAGCCCTAACCTTTGTATTTTGCCAGTCAATATTTCTATGAATATTCTTGACTTTTGAACTG
>NC_142935.1:50201573-50221573 GCF_046866305.1 Octopus bimaculoides | reverse complement strand
AGATATATGTGACAGTATGTTATATGTGACAGATATGAACTTTGAGATTTCTCACTAAAATTATTTCCTCCAGGAACACCATAAACGGCATATGAAAATACCATGGAAAGTGTTACAAAGTGACACGCACAATATTCTCGGCCTTTGAGTGATATATGTGATTTAAAGATAAAACATATTAAATTTATCTGTGATTGAAAGATAATATATGTTAAAATATATATATACGCCATTCTTTTACGTAATGAAGTACAAATGAGGGGTGCTGAACAGTTCCAAACCTTAAGGGCATTACGAAAGGCCTGGTTGGAGGCCAAACCCTCCGAGTTCTTAGAAAGACTTAAGGTCGCTGCAGTAAAAGTGTGAATCTGAAAGGGGAATATGTTGAATAAAATCATAATGAACTGATCCTCTTGCATTTTCTTTTACACAAAGCCAAGGACTTTACAGCACTCCACCACTCTCTCTCTCTCTCTCTATATATATATATATATATATATATATATATATATATATCTCACCTGCGAACCCATGGAAAACAAACCTCATCCAGCTATTCTGATTATATGTCTGTGCACACGTTTGAATGTGGTGTGTGCCAGAGGGTTTGCAAATCCAATGGGGGTCTTAAAAGACATCTTAGGATCCACAATGAGCAGAACTTACTTGCAGGTATTGGTAGTGCAAATCAGAGGTGCAATCTGTGTGGGTGTTTTTTCAAAACACTGTCTGGTTTAAAAAGCCACATCAGACGCCATGAAAGGGCTAAGGTGTAGGTGCAGGAGGTGGTCAAACTCTGTTTAAGGAGTAGACAACCACCATATATATATATATATATATATGTGTGTGTGTGTGTGTGTGTGTGTGTGTGTGTATGTATATATATATATATATATATATATATATATATATATATATATATATATATATATATATATATATATATATATATATATATATATATACATATATACGAGAGGCTTCTGAAAAGTCTTGAGCCTCAAAAAAACAAAACATGGTACAAGACTTCTGGTGATTTATTTTTCATCTAGGTAATGGTGACCCTTGTACAAGGAAGATCTTATATGAAGTTTACATAATCATATCTGGATAGATTTCGCAACACTCGGATATAAGCTTCAACATTCATAATGACCTCCTCTCGACAGTGATATAGCTTCCATGGCCATAAACATCTCCGTTCATAACTAACTACAAAATATAGAAATATCCCATTGGGATTTTTGAAACCCGGCATCTATTACTTTATCTCTCTATCCTTTATTATGGGCAGAATGAAAACATAGTTAGTTATTGCTTATCTGGTGTGACAAATAAAACTGCTCTCCCTTTCGCCAAATTAAATGCTATAGTTATGCGATGCTCATTGATGCCATATTACGCACCGAGACATATTTAAATGCGAAAGTTTATTTACAAGTGATAACTAATGGCTGAAGATTTTACAGTGTAATCTCCGAAGAGAGATTTTATTTAATATGTATAACGATAAACATGTGAGATGATATAGCAACCTTTCTATTTCTTCATAATTCATTATAACATTTTGAATTGTAATTTTTAATGTAAAATTTAAAAAGCGAGAATATGTGTGAACATTTACTCACGAATGCTCAGGCACTGAAACATGGATATTCTCTCTCCCCCCCTCTCTCTCTCTCTCTCTCCCACATTCCCCTCTCCCTCTACCTCCATCTCCCTCTCTCTCTACCTCCATCCCCCTCTCCACTCCATCTCTCTCTCTCTTTCTCTCTCTCTCTTTCTCTCTCTCTCTTTCTCTCTCTCTCTCTTTCTCTCTCTCTCTCTCTTTATATATATATATATAAAGAGAGAGAGAGAGAGAGAGAGAGAGAGAGAGAGAGAGAGAGAGAGAGAGAGAGGTAAATGTAGGGAAAACAATGATTCCGTCTTTGAACTTCTTTCTTCACAGATTTCTTCCCTGAAGCCGGAGGCTCATCTCATTCTATGGTGGAATCAATCGACAAATATTATTATGGACCACCGAGCACCTGGAAACAGCTGTTGGGTTTGTAATATTTTTCCTCATCTCCTTTAATTCTCTACATCATTTCTATTCGATGTGAGTCGGACTTTTTTTATATGTTTATATATATACTTTTTTTTGTACTTCATGTATTCAATATACTTTATATATTTATCTGACTGAATAGCTTTCCCTACATTTACACCTATACCCGCTCAAGTTTAAATATATTGAGCATTACTATGTGTATTCTATACGAAGAATATTTGGATCTCATCTATCAACTATATATATATTCATGTATCGCGAACGCAAACTCGCTCTTAGACACAAGAAAGCACACATACACATACATGCACATACATATACATACATATATGCACGCATGCACACATATATGTGTGTATGTGAGATTTATTACTTAGCGTATTTAATCAAACGCTGAATTTCCTATTAGAGCTTTTGCTAAACACAAGCAAGTTAAAATTAAAAAAAGAAACTCATGTATATGTGTGTTATGCAAGAGACAGAGACAAAGAGAAAGATAGATAGGTAAGCAGATAGACTGATGGCTAGATAAATAGAGAGAGAGAGAGGTGCGGAGAGAAAAGGAAAAGGAAACGGTTGAAACAGAGGAAACAGAAAGAGTATATACACACAGCAGAAATATCAAATTATAGTTATTTACTCTGCTATCAATTGGAGATTAAAAGCTTACACGTATATCATAGATACACGCATGCATGTAGGTATAAATACATGCATGTATGCATACATACATACATACATAGCATACATACATACATAAATGCATGAGTGTAATTGCGCGTATGTATGTACGTATGTATAATCGCAACGAAATAAATATTTGAAATTATCTGACAATTTCTAAAGCAAATGGAAACCTTTATATCAAAGTTGGAAATCAAATTGAAATATTGTGTTTGTATTTTCAATTACCGTATTAACATTTCTCTAATACGCTAGTATTAACATGTATTTAATTGCGTAATATTAACATGACATTTTAATAATGTATTAGCATGTATTTTGTTCATACATTAGCATGACTGTATAATTTTATAAACATATTATATTATATTTGAGGTAGATATAAGGATACACATTTAGGAGAAAAAATTGGTACAGCTGATTAAACAAAACTTAGTACTTGCTGGGTACTTGATTATTTAAAAAGGCAAGATCATGCAAAGTTAAACCTGGTGGGATTTGAAATCAGAATGTAGCATACAATTAATAAAGTATTAAGACAGCATTATGCTTAATGTTTGAGGTAGAAAGATTGTTAGCACATCTGTTGAGTTATTTGTATTTCAACAACGACACTTAAATGAAGTCTTCTTTCTGCAATTCAGTTATTTCCATTGAATCCTAGAAAGCTCAGCATGCACAGCGGCTATCCATCTACAAAATGCTTTGGCAGTCAGAATAGACCATGTAATGGTGGTCTATGTATATCAAGGATGCTTCTTTCGAAACATGAAAATCAGTTTCGGCATTGTGGATATAATAGTGGACTCGACTGTCAAGAAGCTTCTTTCAGAAAGTTTCGTGGAATGAAAGTCCGACGAGACATTTAAGAAATATGAGCATCCGCTTCATCATGAACTATCTTTTATAGTCTTGGCCACGTTTATCCTTGGATCAGGACGGACATTGCATGAAGCTGGGATTGTAAAACTCACTTTGATTTAAACCAAAGTCATGGCATCTCATATCTATGTCATCATCGTTTTGATTGATGTACAAGTGAAGACAATATTCCTATAATATTGGTTTCAAAGTTTGGTATAATAACAGCAATATCAGGCGAAGTAGATATTCAATTACATCAGCACCAGAACTCAAATGGTATTTCTTTTTTCAACCCTGAAAGAATAACAAGCATTTTGAAATGAGAACGCAAGGATGGATGAAATGCTGCTCAGTATTGTAACGCCGCCTTATATTCCTCTAATATTAGCATGAATTCAATGCAGACTTCGTATATGTTTATTTATACAGTAATACAGTTGTATACGCACAGAATATAGTTGCAACTGTCATTCTCCCCGTCACTAACTTTGAAACTCGAAAACGATATTTCAATTTCAAGTTACGTTCTTCAGCTGGTAAGTATAAACTACATTGATTTAGCCATGTCAAAAGATACTGACGTTACCATAGAATATTGAGGTTTCTTGAACTCATATTGTAGCTCGCTTTCCTGTTTGCACATCTTTTGCTATCTTACAAATACGCTGAAAGATACACCCCTTCAATTGTCGCCTCTATATTCTTGTTACGACTGAAGATGAAGTAATGTTATAATATCCTTTTATTAGAATATTACAATCTCATTAACACTTGCCGTATTAATGTATAAATAGCTATGTATAAATATATTAGCATGATTATATGAACGTATTAAAATGTTTGTATTAATGTATTTACATGTATTTAACACAATATTGACATATCTTTATTATTAATATAAACATAATTCGATTAATGTCTTGACATGTCTATATTAACTCATATAAAATGGTTGTGCCAATTCATCAACTCACTATGTAGTCCCAGAGAGAAAAGGATGGTTTTTAAGTAATATATATGTGTGTATATGCAAGTATATATATATATATATATATATATATATATATATATATATATATATATATATATATATATGTGTGTGTGTGTGTGTGTATGTATATACATGTATACATGTGTATGTATATACGTCTGTGTATGTGTGCGCGCGCACGCTCAATTATATAAACAAAACCATACACATATACTCATTCAAACATAGGAATATTTAATTATCTCGGTCTATTTAGATAACCGCTTCTGTATTTTAGAAATGACTCCAACAGGTCATAATAAATGAGTTATTTCATTTAATGAAAAAAAGAACTAATTTCTAGCTCTTGCCATCATGTTGCTTAAGACCTGGTCTCTTTTCTCACTCATCAGTTATGCAAAAGATTGAGTTTGGATGACATAATTTTCAATCATAAAGAAAAGTACTAAGAAAGATTTGAATGAAATGGCTCGAGCAGGAATTGAAAATGTATTGCATATGTAGCTTCCTGAAAATTATTATCACTTAGAAAGCTGGTATTGCAATAATATGATTTTAATGTAGTATATATTAATGAATTAAGATGTCTTCTTTTAATATTTAATTACATGTATTTAATGTTTAATTACATGTCATTAACAAAGTATTAACTTTATTTTCATATAGTATCAACTTCACTTTATTAAAGTATTAACTTGTCTTTATCAATATTGGTAGGTGCTGATGTTTATTGATTTGTATGATGGTATTTTTGTATTATAGGAAAGAGAACGAGTAGTCGTGTTGATTGATATTGGACGACTGTCTGGAGGTCAGCAGATCTTATCGTGTCATTCGACATTAATTTCCGAGTCTCTGCGATTCCATCCAACACTAAATGTTTTTCAAAGCGTGTTATTGCTAGATTTCGCTTTACAAACAAAAGAAGCACTATAACAAGGATAACAGATTCATGGGGTTCCAGTGACGGGTTCAAATACTCTTCAAGTAAGTCTTCAAGCAACAGATCACTATTCTATCTAGGAATAGGTGTACCATTCTTCTCTTCCCAGACAAATTAAACAGAATTTATTATGCATTCCCATGAGAAAGCATATTCTTTTACGTTGCCAGTCTTGAAGATATATGTCCAGTCAATGATGATACACATAATCTGAACTTACAGAGATTAATAAAAGGAAATCTAAAGACAGGTACATCTCACTGTTACTCACAATGGTTCTACTATTTAACTAATCACTTATATTAGCACAAATCAAGAACGTCTGTTACAGTCCACGGTTTAATAATTATAATGTCAATGTCCTTTTTTTGATGAACCTATCCAGCTGCCAGATATACGAATTCATCCATTCGATCTAGCATACTAGTATCTAGTGTGACAAGATTTCGGTCTTCTTGGTTTAGTGACATGTTCTCTGTCTTGGTAACATATATAATTGCAGATTAATTTTCATAAAAGAGAATTCAATTTATGAAGATCTTGAGCTTGATCAATGGTATTTGGTAAAAGGGCTATGTAATCAGTAACAGCTGCTGGGTTTCAGTTACTTCCTCTTTGTGACTTTGTAAAGCCAAGATTTTATTCATTAACAATAGTATGTAAGAAGTAACAGATAATGGCATGGGTTAGAGATTACTATAGTAACAAACATTATCCCACGAATTTTCAGTTATTGTTCTGTTGCCTTTGTATCCACGGTTATTGTGCAAGAGTGATGATTCGAAGTTCGCTATTAAAAAAAAAAAAACTGTCCAGTTTCTTATGGGTTATAATTTGTCATAAGAAGAGAAGTAAAAATTGCACATTAAAGCAACACTTGCAATTGTCAGATGTCATTGTTGTTCGTTACAAGCCTATCTCTAATTCGACGTACCAACCACAGAGTACTTTCCAACCGTGATATATCTGCGTTTTGGTTTTCGATACAGACTGCCAGGATTGCGTTACTTGTTTTCTATTTTCACAAGACTGTAATTTGTGATGTGGAAGAGATTTGTCTGCCATATCTAACAACACAATTGCCTACATGAAAACTTCCTCATCGGTTCGTGTGGGTAGAGTAGATATCAGTCTCAAAACAGCCTTCACCAACAGCATTCCGACTTTACCAACCTCAATAATTTTTTCAGATGCATTATATCTAAGACTATCTTCCTTAGAATGCCCTTTTCTTTCATATACAGTAAGATGTGAACGGAGTGAGATTTAACAAATACTTATAAATTATTGCGTTCAACTGCAGTTTCTTTATTAACAGTCTTTTACTATGAGGGTCTACAGTATGCTTTATGTGTGTGAATATTGATCAAGTAAAACAAGAGGTTGCTGAAGTTTCTGTCGTCACTGAGTGTTATTTCAAGAACTTAGAGGACCTTATAACTGATTCTATAGAGAGATTCAGTGTTTCAAAACGCATCCTATATGTATGTTAGTGATGCTGATGAGGACTGAATGTTTGTTGATGAAAATATTGATGACGATGACGAAGACGACAACGACGGCGACGACGACGATGATGACGGTAAAGATGAAGATTAAAGCGATGATAAAAGTGACGGCAATTGTTATGATGGTGGTGCTCGATGATGACGATGACGACGATAAAAAAGACTATGATAACGATAAGTATATAGATTATGTTGATGATGATGAAGACGATGATGATAATGATGTTCCTGGTGACTATATTGCTGGTTACGTTAATACACATATACATGATAACTTTGATAACTATGATAATGATGACTGCAATAAAAGCAACTAACTACAGCCACAATTTTCACTATGCGGAAGGAGCAGAAACTGGAGTAATAGCAGAAACACCAGTAGTAGTAGTAGTAGTAGTAGTAGTAGTAGTAGTAGTAGTAGTAGTAGTAGTAGCAGCAGAGGCGGTGGTGGCGGCGGCGGTGGCGGCGGCGGTAGTGGTGGTGGTACAAGAACGAAAAGAAAAGCAGATGAAGATCTAGAAAGTTGACATGTCATCAAGATAAAATTCCATTAGAATTTGAAATGTTCTGCCCGAGTAGAATTTCAATTTTCGCTCACAAACCCTGTTCTTTATTTTTCTTTGGTTCTTCGCATTTTTTCTTATGTTTCCTTTCTTTGTTTCTTTCTCGGCCTCTTCTTTACTGATGTTTTGTTTTTATTTAGCTCCTCATTATTTTCACGTATTTTATGTTCCCTCACACTTCGATATGAATATATATGTATGTATATACATACGTACGTACTTACATACATATATGCATATATATATATATATATATATATATATATATATATATATATATATATATATATATATATATATATATATATATATATAAGCATATACATATATAAATACATACATGCACACACACACACACACACACACACACACACACATATATATATATATATATATATATATATATATATATATATATATATATATATATATATATATATATGTGTGTGTGTGTGTGTATGTATGTATATGCAGATTACATATGTACGCACACACACATATACACACACACGCACACACACATATACCTACACGTTTATGTGTACATTGTACGCTTTATATTTTATTTATTGAAATTCTCATTATTCTTCATGCATTTTATATTTTCTTACCCTTCGATATGTGTGTGTATGTATGTGGAATAAACATACATGCATACCTACCTACCTACCTACCTACCTACCTACCTACCTACCTACTTACCTACCTACCTACCTACATACATACATACATACATACATGCATGCATACATACAAGCATGCTCAGAACAATTGTGCTCACCACAACAGTTAACTTTCAGAATATAAAACCAGGCAATCGTATTGCAACGAACTGTTTTTATCTACCACGCCGAGTAAGAAATATGCAACGTTTTAAAACATGAAATTCATCACAATATATTTCAACAATGTGGAAATGTTAGTCATCAAAGTAAGTACCATTACAATCAACACAATTTTGCCAACGAGTTACAAGCTTTTTCATTCCGGTAACAGAAAAATGTAGAGTTCTGGACCTAATGAACTCTTTCAATGCACTTTCAGCAGCGGTATGATTTTTGAACTCCTTCTCTTGCAGAAAACCACCAGGGTGTGCTTGAAAAAGTGTTAGTCTGTAGAAGAAAGGGGTCCGGAGAATAAGCTCAGTGTGGAAGAACTTCCTAGCTAAGTTCCCTAAATTTCTGGGGTGTCATTGGTGAAACGTGTGGTTGAACATTGTGATGAAGAATGATTGACCCTCTTCTGCTGACCAGTCTGGGACGGATGTTGGTAGTTTTTCGTTCATTTTGGCAATTTCATGGCAATATGTTTCTGCAGTAATGGTTTTTCTGGGTTTTAAGAAGTTATAGTTGATGAATCTAGCGGTACAGCACCAAAGAGTCGCCATCAATTTCATTTTGAAGAGCTCGGGTTTAGGGAAGGGTTTCATTTAGGTCCAACCCCTGCGAAGAACGTTTTTTTTATTATTGTACAGAATCCATTTTTCATTGCAAGGGACAATACGGTCGAGAAAAGCGTCGGTCTGGTTACGGAGAATAAGCGACGGGCAAATTTCATATCAGCGCATTTTCTGATTTTCATTCAAATCGTGTGGTTCCCATTTGTCGAGCGCTTTTGAATTTCCATTAGTATGCAAATGGTTGTAGGCAGTTTTATGGCTAACTTGAAGTTCTTTTGTCAGTTCTCAAGTGGTTTTACGTGGATCCTTCTCAATGAAGGTCTTTAATTAACCGTCATCTATGATAGATGGGCGTCCACTACGCTCACGATCTTTAAAGTTCAGGTCTCCACGGCGAAATCGTTTTAACTATTTCCTAGAAGACCACTCACTGGTCATTTCTTCAGCAAAAGTGTCGTTGATATTGCGAGCAGTTTCAGCTGCTTTACTTCCTTTTTGGAGTTGAATAGCAAAATTGCTCGAAAATCGCGCTTTGAGAGTTCCATTTCAGATTATTGTAACAGCGGTGAAAAAGATATCAATGTTAATTCATTGATGCATTTAGGCAAGTCTATGTCTGTATTTTATCAGACAGTTACAAAAGCATAATTTCTAAAGCAGTGTTTCGTGTTACGGAATAATTGCGCGTCCACATTAAATGAGAAGCTGTTGTTGGCCATCATATTGTCTTTCATTGAAAATGTTACGTTACTTATGTTTATAGTTGAAAAATCATCATTCATAGCAGAAAATTTCCCTCGCATGAAACCTTACCGTGTTAGAAAGAAACTGAATCGACTGTTGTTCTTTCTGTGGTTTAATACCCAAGTATCTGTGATGGTTATATTCCTCAAAGGGGTGGGGTATGACGCATTTCTGAACTTAAATTCTGATCGGTAGAGCGGTGTATAATTTCGAAGGCAGTTGTTTGTGTTACAGAATTGGAGGTCTACATTAAACGAGAAGTTGTTGTTGGCCTTCGTGTTGTCTTTCATTTAAAACGTTACATTACTTATGCGTATATTATTTTATTCTTTTATTCTTTTATTCTTTTACTTGTTTCAGTCAGTTGTTTGCGGCCATGCTGGGGCACCACCTTTAGTCTAGCAAATCGACCCCAGAACTCATTTTTTGAAAGCCTAGTACTTATTCTATCGTTCTATTTGGCCAAACCGCTAAGTTACGGGGACGTAAACACACCAGCATCAGTTGTCAAGCGATTTTGGGGGGATAAACGCAGACAGACAGACACACACATACATATATATATGACGAGATTCTTTCAGCTCCGTCTACCCAATCCACTCACAAGGCTTTGGTCTGCCCGAGGCTATAGTAGAAGACACTTGCCCACGGTGCTACACAGTGGGACTACACCCGGAACCATGTGGTTCGTAAGCAAGCTACTTACCACACAGCCACTCCTGCGTATAGTTACCCATTTTTATAATGAAAAAAAATGATCATTTATAGCAGCCAATGGTCGCTCGCATGAAATGCTACGGTGTTGGAAAGAAATTGAATCGCCTGGATAGAAACACTGGTGATGATGGTGATTATGATTATAATTATCGAAGTGCTGCTGGTAGTGTTGATGGTGAAATAGTGGTTATGTTCATAATGGAACTGATGGTTGTAATGATGATAATGTTATTTTTTGTTTTGGTGATGGTGGTAGTGATGGTGGAGCTGTTGATAATGACCCTCGAGTTAGTGATAATAAAACGATGGTTATAGTATGCTGATGGTAGAGTGGTGTGCAGCGTGGTTTGCAGTGTTACTGCTGTTGGTAATGATGATGGTGATGGTGATGTTGTGGCTGATGAGCGATATGAATGATGGTTATGATGCTAAGAGAAAGATAAAACGATGGTGTTTGTCGTGATGATGATTAGGATGGAGAAAAAGGAACATTATGCAGAGAATAGTCTTTTTCATTGTAATATTGTTCATTGATATCTAGTTTGTAATAAACTGTTATAGGTTGCAGAGCAGGATATGATACTCTTATCTTATAACAATACATAGCCGGGAAAGCTAAAACAAAATAAACAGTCAGGAAATGAAGCCGAATTATTTTACTGGTTTCAGTGATTAGACTGTGGCCATAAATGGACACAACACTTAAATATTTAGTATTTCATATTTTCAGTGTTCAGACTGCGGCCATGCTGAAGCACTGTATTTTAATTTATGAAAGATTATACTTCAGTGATCATAGTGGGCACTACATTTAAATGTTTGGTAGATTATTTTTCAGTCATTAGACGGTGACCATAATAGGGCGCTATATTCAAAGGTATTGGTTTCAAATTTTGGCTCAAAAGCAGTAAGTTCGGGGAAGGGAAGGGGGTTTAGTTGGTTACATCGACCCCAGTGCTCAATTGGAACTTATTTTAGCGACTCCGAAATGGATGAAAGGCAAAGTCGACCGCAACGGAATTTGAACTAAGAATGCAATAACAGATGAAATGCCGTTAAGCGTTTTTCCCACGCTTTACTACATTCAAAGATATCAAAAGTTATATGCTAGCTAATAGAATGTTGTCAATGCTGTAGAAGGTATAGTAGAACAGATCAAACCACAGCTCTCGGAAACTTGTTTAACTGGCCTCGGAAAGAAGAAATGCAAAGTCAAATTTCCTCAGGAATTGAACTCAGAACATAATAGGTTCGTAAATGCGTCTCAAAAGAGTGTACTCAACCTGCAAGAAACAGCAGTAAAATAGTCCTTAAATCACCACTTACTGCGGTGAATAAGAAAAAGCACCAGATCAGTTTATATAATTCTGGTCTACCAATACTTGTTAGCTGACATGAACTAGCTCTAGTCAGTGCTGGTTTTGTGGGAAAATAACGACAGCAGCAACGGCAGGAGCTTCAAAAACGGGATATTATTTTGAACAAGTTTCCACTGACCCTGTCATTCACTAGCGTATGTGAGATAATATTATAATACATTATTACACATACACGCACACAGGCGTACGCACGCAGGCGTACGCACGCACACACACATACACATATGGGTACATACATAGATACATATATATATATATATATATATATATATATATATATATATATATATATATATATATATATATATATATAAAATACAAATATGTGAGTATATGCATATATACGTACATGTATGTACATACCTACACCTACATGTATATATAGATGCATATCTGGGTATAGGATGTATAAACGCTTAGTTTTAGAATGGTGGCAGCTGATAAAGGAAATGTTCTCTATGTGGCCTGTGTGTTTTCTGTACTCCGTTTATCATTTTGTCCACGTTGTTTTGCAACGCCCTGTACCCATATATGCATCTATATATACATGTAGATGTAGGTTTGTACATATATGTACGTATATATGCATATACTCATTTATTATTTGTATTATATATATATTTATATATATATATATATATATATATATATATATATATATATATATATATATATATATATATATAAAAACTATTAATTATACGTTAGAGCTTCATCGCTAATTAAGGCATGAAACTCGGAGTAAGCAACGCCTAATCAATAATTTGTATTGCTTATTTATATTTTGTATTTTTCTGAGTGGCTATGGGGCAAACACATTGACCGATTTCACCAAATCTCTCATCTATCATTAAAGGCACGTCCAAGAAAATCGGACATGCTTCAATGAATTCTGAAGCCTTCGTCTTTAATGAGAAGTGGTTTCCCTACCACTGTTGTTTAGTTATGTCAACGATGGTATGCTGAAAGAGTTGCTTCTAGAAATGTGTTCTTTGTAGATGGGGTGGGAGTGGGGTGAAGAGAGAGCCCTTAAGGGTCTAAGCAACCAGGCCAGCCAACTAGCCGACCAACCAACAACAGTATAACGATGTGATGCGTTCATTCGGTCATTCATGCATTGTGGAATGTGTTGGAATTGCAAAGTTAGTTTGTGGGCAGCCAATTAAGGCATCTGACAATGACGGGTCGGAAGAGATAGTGTGGTAGTGATAGTGGTGGTGGTGGTGCTGAGGGTAGTAGAGGGCGTAGAAGATGGTTTATGTTAAGCGTGTAGTAGAGGACATGTATTTGTAAAACTGGTTCTTGTAAAACTGTAGTTGTATTTTCAGAGAGAGAAAGAGAGGCAGGACAAGAGAGAGAGAGAGAGAGAGAGAGAGAGAGAAGAGCAAGGCAGGGAAAGAGAGAGAAAGAGAGTGTGTGCGTGAAAGAGAGAGAGAGAGAGTAAAAGAAAGGGTCTGTAAAAGAACGAGCAAGAGGGTAGTGAATCAGTGTTTGAGTTTGTGTCTGCGTGCAACAGAGAATGTGTTTGATAGTGAAAGAGAACGTGCGTGAGAGAGACAAACTGTGTATATATGTGTGCCCAAGAGACACACATTGTGTGTGTGTGTGTGTGTGTGTGTGTGTGTGTGTGTACGTGCGTGTGCGCGTATGTGTATAAGTGAGCCTGTGTGTGCGCGTGTGTGCTTGAAAGAGAGCACGTGTAGAAGGGAGAGATTACATGTGTGTGTAAATAAAATGCAAGGGAGGACAAAGAGAGAGAAAGAATGTAAGATAAAGGGTAGAGAGGGGTCAGAGGCAGTGAGAGAGATAGTGAGAGAGAATGTATTTGTGCGCACGCGCATGTATGTGGAAAGAGCTTTACTGAAAGAAAGTGAGTGCTTGCGAATGAATTTGTGATTTGTACGGTGTTTTAAAGAGAACACCAATGAATAAGAAAACGTGATTGGGTGCGTATAGGTATGTCTAGGTGTATGTGTGTATGTGTAACTTTCTTTCATTGTGTGTGTGTGTGTGTGTGTGTGTGTATGTGTGTGTGTGTGTCTATGCGTGCGCGAGTGCGTGTTATTGAAAGATCGCAACAGAGAAACTCAAAGACGAGATTGTAATGCTGACTGGAAGAGGCAGAGAAAACGAGATGACAATAAATGAATAAATAAATTAATAAAAGAATAAACGAATAAATAAATAAATAAATGAATAAATAAATTGATAAATAATTCAATGAATAAATAAATGAAGAGAAAGACAAAGATCTGAGAGTGCGTAGAATGTTTTACTGCGCAGACGTGAAAATGTCTCTGTGTATATCGTATTATGTATGTGTACATACCATTATGTATGTATGTATGTATGTATGTATGTATGTACATCTTTGTAAGTATGACTGTATGTATGTACCCGTATGATTGTATGTATTTATGTTTGTAGTTTTCTCTATGTATGTACGTACGTATGTATTTATGAATGTATATATGTATGAATGTATGTGGGTTTTACTTTTATGTATGTATGAATGACTGTATGTATGTATATATACAGATATGTGTGTACGTCTGCATGCACGCGTGTGCGAGCGCGATTTATGAGCTAGCCTTTGTTCACCTGTGTAAGTTCGTGCATTTGCGTATATGAGTTTGTATGTGAGAGTACGTTTTATAAGTGTTATATAGGTGGCAATGTATATGCAAGTTTGTGTGCCTGCGTGAGTGTGTGTGTGTGCGCGCCCGTGTGTGTGTGTGCAAGTGTTTGTGTGCAAGTGTACGTGAGTGTGTGTGTGAAAGTGTGATAAACTGAAAGAGAGTGAAAGCGATAGGAGAAGAGTAGTTACGAAAGAAATGTAATGTCCCCAACGAGAGAAATCAACGATGGGTATATAAGATGGGAAAATCAATTTGGTTTTTAATTGAAAAATAAATACATAAATAAATGGTGAAGACATGTAACGGAAAAGATGTAAAGGAAATAAAATATACAGAAAAACAGAAGGAATAAAAGATTATATGAACAAAAAAAAAACGAGGGAAAGACAGCAGATATAGAAAGACGTGTATGTCCACATGTGTGGAAAGACAAAATGCACAGAAGAAAAAGACATGAAGATTGTGGGGAAAAAAATTGAATGGAAGACACTTAATTAAAAAGTCATCACATTGGTTCTTTCAGGCGACAAAGAAACACTGGTAGCCATGAGTAAAACTCCGAGTAACAGTGGTAATCATCACAATATGTTCTGAATATTTTCCTCCTGCTGTTTGTATATCAAAACATGTAGTTGTATGTGTGTGTGTGTGCGTGCATATATATATATATATATATATATATATATATATATATATATATATATATGATTCCCATGCTTTCCCTGATGAGAAGGTTACAATTTTAATATCAAAGATCCCTATGGATCACACAGGTTGTAATCCTTTGAAACATATGTAGGAATAAAGTATGCAATTATAACATGCGTTTTCTGCATTCCTTAAATTCTTAAATATACTCAAATACCCAAAATTTGAAGGAGTCCCTGCCTTAAAAACAGTTACTAAACCACAGTTATTTTGTGTTCTTTGCTACATTGGTTTCTATTAACCCATTTATTCTATCAGAAGAATTTTTATTCATTAAGATAGAAGAAATACACATAATTATATATATATATATATATATATATATATATATATATATATATATATATATATATATATGGGTATATGTGTGAATTTCGACTTTTATGTATGAATACATTTGCATATGCGTTTGTAGGTATGTGCAACACATACACATTCACCAGAACGCACGTACATATACGCAATCACAGACATACATATACTTACACACATAGTATATATGTCCATCCTTCCCCCTTCATCGTCAACACCCCCTCATAAGCTCATCCCACCACACCCCAACACACTCCTACTCTACCTTCCTACTCCACCCCATCCAATTCCTTGACCAAGTGCTTTCTCCCTTCCCCATTTTCACACTACATACGTCAAGATCACCAGTATTCTATCTCCCACACACATCCCCTTGTTCTTCGATCACCGTTTGTTATCTCCCCCTTTTCTTAGCTCTCCTGAAAAAAGAATTTCTAACTTCCGGTCAGCCATTGTTATAATCAGCCATTATTATGATTGACCGTTGACTGGACACTATTCAATTTTTCTCCGTGTTTTTCTCCTTGTCTCCGTATTCTTTCTGTTGAAGAGCGTAGCTCGAAACGTCAAAGACTTTCCGTATTCCCGAGCGTCATACTAATACATCATTTTGTTATTTACACCACCTGTCCTCGTCTGTTGTTGTTTTTTCGTATATTCTCCCATATATATATATACATACATACGACGTGTTTCTTTCAGTTTCCGTCTAACAAATCCACTCACAAGGTTTTGGTCGGCCCGAGGTTACAGTAGAAGACACTTGCCCAAGATTCCATGCAGTGGGACTTAATCCGGAACCATGTGGTTAGTAAGTAAGCTACTTACCACACAACCACTCCTGCGCCTATATATATATATATATATATATATATATATATACAGAGAGAGAGAGAGAGAGAGAGAGAGAGAGAGAGAGAGTTATTAATATTTCTAAGTCTCTCTAAAGGAGACTACGGCAGCGGTACTGGTAATTCATAGTTATCGTCAAGCCAACATGGCAGTCCCAAAATTAGGACGAAAGCTGCCGTGAATTAGCTCCAAGAAGCCATCGCCTCTAGCTAGCTATGTGACACACGAAACCTGTGTCCTTTATAACCTTCGAACAGGGGAGGTCAGCAGTTTCCCCTTGCTGGTTTGGCATCTGCAGACTAGTTTCAGGGTGTTGCCCCTTGTCAATGCAGAGCAGCCAAGCTCCAGCCAGGCGGCGCTACTGACTGTCTGTTCGAAGGTTATTAATCTAATTTCATCGTCCATCTATCTTTTCCTGCACGACGTTCTAAGTACTGGACGTCTTCTCTCTCTCTCTTCTTTTTCTATCTATCTCTCTTTTCTATCGTTTCTCTTTTCAAAGAAAATATTCCAGCGTTCACTGTCTTCTTTCCGTTCTGGTTTAACGACCATCCGTGTTTGTTTTAGTTCGATTTCGTTGTATGCCTCCACTGTCTTGTTTTTGTTCCCAACTTTGACCCTCCACAAATCCAAATTTTTTTTTGGGAATTTATGGGAGCAACTACCTTCGAACATTCACATTGTCGTTGAATGCTCGATATGAGACCGCTGAGAACTGGTGAAAGGTCGATCTGTGTGTTACTTGTCCTGTTTTCTATTTCTTCTCTCGTTGTTTACGTATTTAACTCGTTTGTTTTCTTATGTTTGCTTACACAATTGATGATGTCCTGTATCCATATATATATATACATATATATATATATATATATATATATATATATATATATATATATATATATATATATATATATATATATATATATATATATATATATATGTATATATATAAATATATATATATATATATATATATATATATATATATATATATATATATATATATGTATATATATAAATATATATATATATATATATATATATATATATATATATATATATATATATATATATATATATATATACATATATATATATATATATAATAGAGATATTGTACAAAATGTAGAAATAGATGATGAGTAAAGCATCGACAGTTTCGATTACCTGTTGTTACTTCGAATTTGATGGACATATAGCGGTACGCAAGCCGACTCTAGAAATTTCTGTTGAAACTTTTTATTGATGTACCTGAAGAGACCCAGAACAGGTCGAAACACATGTTGTACCCAATAAAAGGTATTATACAATCCATCTCTTATTTTATTAATACTAAATATATATATATATTTACACACACATACATGCACACACACACACGCGCACATACACACACATATATGCTAGAAGCCAACAACTGGTAGGTTGATCCGTTTTAACACGATTTAACTTATAATTCATTTCCCTCCAAAAATGTCCTTGACATACAAAGTAAAAAAGTAAAGATATGGACAGAAGTGAAAATATTAACAGAATCTCTCAAATCTAGCAAAGCAGAGCAGCCACATCAGAGCTTACCAGCTTTTACATCAGAGTTTACCATCCTGGAGATTCATGACACCGGTAACATTCTTAGCTTGCCTGAAAAGCAAACATTTCTGTTGCTTACCAGATATCCTTGGTTCTGCACTAAACGAAACACGAAGATCTGCTTCACAAAGATAGCATTGGCGAAAATGAGAGAGAGAGAGAGAGAGAGAGAGAGAGAGAGAGAGAGAGAGAGAGAGAGAGAGAGAGAGAGAGAGAGAGAGAGAGAGAGAGATAGAGAGAGAGAGAGAGAGAGATAGAGAGAGAGAGAGAGAGAGAGAGAGAGAGAGAGAGAGAGATAATAATGAACGTTAACTGAATGATTATTACTAAAAAATGTTCGCGGTTCAGTAACAGAGAAAATTAATAATTAGTAGATAGATAAAGCAAATGAAATCCAGAAGCTGATTGACATGTATGAGATAAGAGGTTTATTCAACAGGGCTAAAATAATCTATACTTCTATTACAACTGGTGTAACCAACAGCTCCGATATAAAGATAATAGAAAAAATTATAAAGAACAAGCAGTGTTCAACAACTAATTGATAGACCGTTGACTTTAAATTTTGGCACAAAGCCAGCAAGATCGGAGGAGGGAGTGAGCCGATTAAATCGACTGTAATACTCAATTAGTACTTATTTTATCGACTCTGCGAGGATGAAAGGCAACGCCGACCTTAGCGGAATTTGAACACAGAAGGCAAGGTCGGAGTAATGCCGTTAAGCATTTTGCCCGGTTTTCTAACCATTCTGCTAGATCACTGCTTTCCGATTGAAAGACTATTAAAAAAAAATGCTAAATCGTGACTGTGTAGCATATGGGGATCTCTGTTACAACATTAAGAATTAATGATGTAGATGGTATAGATGATGTTGATAATGACGATGATGATCATTATAAGGAGGAGGAGAGGAAGAGGAAGGAGGAGGATTACGTTGATGAGGACGACGATGGGTATGTCGAGGACAATGACGATTACATTGAGGATTATAGCGGAAACGATTATTATGATTAGATTGGAGTCATAGTCTGGCAAGACCTTTATATAGCATTTAAGCCACGAATGTGTCAAAAAAAGATATAACTGACCATAAATTGATCATCCACTGATATTCGAGTGTTGATAACATGCAGAAGATCTGATTGAAAGTAAATCATTGTGTTGCAAGTTGACAGTGGCCAATAGAGAGATTTTCTTTTTGATATTACTAAGAGCAATAGCTTATTGTACTAGATAAGGATAATGATGCCATTTGGAAAACCATAAAGAAATAAAAGTTGTCAAAATCTCAGCGTATTTATAAGACAATAGAAGTTCTTAAAAGTATTCTTTGTGAAGTAGGAGCATTTTCTAACAAGATACGCAACTTCATTGAATTCATTCCAAGGCGAAAGTAATGGTAACTGCTTGGGAGGCTGATGCCTCATCTTTGTTAAGGCTTACAAAGATCCATTCAAAAACATTATGAAATACAAACACAATGAGACAACAATGAAATAGCTGTAGATGTAACACCAATTAATGAGCCTGGAGCATGGATATGTATTTCTTAAGAAGGGGAGAAAAATTTTCTTGTAGAGTCAGACATCGTTCATTTTATTTTATCCTAGAGGAGTTACGTCCCTCATTCGTTAGACACAGTGCAATTGTAAGTAAATAACGGTCTCCAGGGGCCTACTTTAGGCTGTTTTGGAGAAATGTACACATGTTTATTATTCTTCAACCAAGCTGGTAAGTTGCTTATGTCTGTACCATCTCAATACTGAAATACAGCAATACAATGACAGACTTGTGGCGGCATTGTGACAATCAGAACATGCTGGAGTAAAGTTAGATTCGGACGATACTAAACTATTAAACAGATGGCTGTACTATTTTGTTGAAAACAACAAGAAATAGGAAAGGAACGAATATTCTACCCCAGAGAAAGTCTATAAATTCCCCAGACGGTCGGGAATTTGTAAGTCTAATATCAAATCCTACAGTGAATGATAATCAGTCTTTTACAACTCTTCATATTCCAAGAAAACGACATTTAAGAGAGATAGTCTCTCCA